>NC_048299.1:80878439-81039312 GCF_013100865.1 Trachemys scripta elegans
ACGGCCGGCGGGGTCCGCGGAGGCCCTCGCTTGCCCGAGACGGGCCCATGCGAGCTGGCCGGGGGCGGGGGGGGGGGGCGGAATCCCAGAGCCGGCCCCGACACTTCCCGAACCTCCCCCCCGGTCCCGAAACCGGCCCAGAAGCTTCCCGATCCCCACTCCCCGCGCGGACGGTCCCCCCGGCCGGCTCCCGCCCCGCTGCGCCCCCGCAAGACCCACCCGGTGACAACGCCGTATGGAGACCACGTTAGGCTCAAAGAGAGAAAGAGGGAGGCTACGGGAAGTGACGTGAATTTATATAGTCCCCTCGGCCAATTAGCGGCAGCCACGTAATCGGAAGTGAGGCAACGGGTTGAAGGTCATCTGGTTCCTAAGGGGCGGGAGGAAGGCCCGGGGATTTAGCAGCGGTCACGTGGGAATGGCCCTCAGCCGCGGCGTCTGTGCCGGGCAGCAGCCGGCAGGTGGCAGCAGAGCCGCGAGTGCTGAGGATCCCCGGCCTAATGCGGCTGGGGCGGGGTTGGGAGAGCCCGGAGCGGGCCGGGCCTTGCTTAGGGATGGGCTGTGAGCAGGGCGTGCCCGGGGCGCTAAGCTGTAGGAGGGCTCTGGGGGCAGGGTGAGGCAGGCCTGGGATGGGGCCGAGAGCAAACACGTGGCCATCTCTCCTCTAGTGTAAATCACCCCCCCTTCCACACTGCTGCCAGTTCCCACCACATTATCCCCAAGCCCCAGCTGCTGGAGTCCTTCCTTCTGCCTAGACCCTCAGCTTTCACACCCCATACCAGTAAGGGTCCCAGCCCTCCTGGTTGCGGAGAAGAGCTTGTAAACATGAAGCAACTGCACCCTAACAGCTCAGAAACCGCTACTAGGCAAATGAACCCGACCGATGATTTGTGAATTATTTGCGATTAGCAGTCCTGCTATCTGCATTGATCGCTGCAGCGCTGAAGTGCTGCGCATGGGTAATCATAGGGAGGGCCTACCAAATTCATGGTCCACCTTAGTCAAATTTCATGGCCAGAGGGTTTTTTAATTGGTCAATTTCATGATTTCAGAGGTTTACATTTAAAATATCAAGGTTTGTAATGGGGTGGGGGAGGGGTCCCGACCTGAAAGGGTATCATGGGGCAGGGATGTCACAGGATTGCCACCCTCTTCTGCACTGCCTTCAGGGCTGGGATCTGAAGGCAACAGCCATGGAGCTTCCTGCAGCTGGAGGAGGTTCCCAGAGGCGGAGGGGGGCCCGAACTGCCCTGCTGCTGGGAGTGCCCCTGGCGGGGGCTCCTAGCTGCTAGTCCCAGCGAGTGGCAGATTAACGTATGGGCCCACAGGGCTTGTGCCCAGGGGCCTGGCCAATTTGGGGGACCCCCAGAAAAATGGGCACCCAGATCCCCGGCAGAAGCCCAGAGCCCACGCACCTTACAGGGAGCAGAAGCCCCAAGCCCAGGTGTCCTGAGCCCCAGCTAGAGCCACGGGGAGCAGAAGCCCCAAACCCGGGCTGGACCATGGGGCTGAAGCCCCAAGACCCAGTTGGAGCCACGGTGTGGAAGCCCCGAGCCCAACTCCAGGGCTGCTGCACCGGAAGTGGGTCTGATCTCCCCACTGAGAGCAGCCGTGCAGGGGAAGGATAAGTTTTGTCCCTCCACAGCCCAGCTCAGACTAGTTGCTAGGAGCTCCTGGTTGGGGCGCTCCCAGCAGCATGGGGATATGGATTTCATGAGGAAGGACTTATTTCATCGTCCGTGAAATTGGTAGGGCCCGATATAGAAGTGAAAGGCTGGAAGGGACTGAGGCAGGACTGAGTACACCTAGACCATCCCTAACAGGTGTTTGTCTAACCGGGCCCCCTTAGTTGGCTGGGGCCCCGGGGCACAGCCCCCATAGCTAAAGGATTGGCTAGGAAAATGAGACTCTGGAGTTCAAAAAGCCCCACAGCTCTGTGCAATACCTACTACCTGTGATGTGTATGCGGGTAGAGATGTATAATTTTGTGTAACCAGAGGTTATTCCATAGTAATTTACAAATCCTTTCATAATCTTCACAGCAGTATTAAGTATAATGTTCTGATATTAAGGAGTTTATAAAAGTAGATATAGGCATTGTACAATACACAAAAGGAAAGGCCCTGATTTGAAGCACTTAAGACCTACCCCCCCCCCCATATATATAGAAATGAGGACACAATGAGACAATGCGTGAAAATATATTACAGCAATTGGGGAAGAGTTTAAGATGTTACTGCCTTTTTCCCTGCTCCTAGTCTGTGTTTTCTGTTTTTGATTGTAAACTCTTCAAGGCTGGGATCTGTCTTACAATGCTTGTACTGACAAGCAGCCTTTAGGGCGGTATAAAAATAATGGTTTTATAATTCACACAGCGAGCATAGAGTAGTTGAATCCTGCAACAGCCTTGTTTTTACTGTGCCAGTTAGATGTTGTCCTTCTCCTTAGCCCTTCTATCACAGGTGTTGGTTTTAGATGCACACAGCCCGAGGTCAGGGACATTAGAATGATCTTTCCATAGCCTGAAGGTGACTTTGTGCTTCGGAATTACCTTGATCTGCCACTTTTTCCTCTGGTCTATTTCTACATTAGGCAAGGGTTTTGACCCTCAACAAGCAGCAGCTGTGTGTAGCAGATAAGAGTCCAACTGTTGACTCCACCCCATGATCCTTCTGATCCACGGCTGATGCTGAGCCCTACAAAAATCTCTTCCTTTTGTGACAGCACTAGCAGAGCTAGGTTAGTAGAGCACATTGTGTGGAGATGGGGAGGTAGGCCTAGGGTAACCAGACAGCAAATGTGAAAAATCAGGATGGAGTGGGGGCGTAATAGGAGCCTATATAAGAAAAAGACCCAAAAATCAGTACTGTCCCTATAAAATCAGGACATCTGGTCACGCTAGGTAGGGCTGGAACCATTTTCAAGGGCCTAACGTAGGCAGAATCTAGAATCAATGGGGCTCTCTGTAGTACACATGGGAATTGAATCATGAAAAGCAGAAGGCTGCGGACTTTTATACCATAGTAGCACATGTTCGTGCTTTTACGATCTACAGGTTTCTCCTGGTAATTCCACTTACAACATTTGGAGTAAAATCAGACTTAAAAAAAAAATTTCACCGTAAGCAGGTTCCATTGTAATACCTCCCCCCCCACACACACACACACGCACACCAAAAGTAAATGGCGGACTATCATTCCTTCCCCAAGAGCTTCAATTCTACACCCCACAAAAAATAACAGCTGTGGAGCTTCCAATCCATGAAGTTAGATTAGCTTTCAAAGGGTAAGGAGCCAGAATTGGGGTTTGTACAGTACATTTCAGGCTTCAATTCTGTAAGAGGGGTTGAAGAAGGGGAGTGATGGTATAAACCCATGCATTAGCTGTTAGCTGCTTAGCAGGAGGTTACACACAGCTTGGGGCATCAGAACTTTTTTTTTTTTTTAAACTGAGCTCAACGTCCCGATTCCTGTGCTGTCTTGCATCTTGTGCTCAAACCTAGGGGCACTAGATTGGACGCTCTTCATGGCAGGGACTTTTTTGTTTGGTTTGTTCACCACCTAGCACTCTGGGGGTCTTGCACTTGTGTAGTCATTTCCACCTGTGCACAGTGAATATCCATCCTAAGGGGAGCATTTCCCCCACACCCTCCTTGGCATTGATGTGAATGACTATGCAGGACCCCAAACAGTGTAGAACAAGGCCCCGAACACTTTCGCACATTCTCTTTGAAAAGTGCCTGGGGATTGATAATTTCCACAGGGAGCTTGGCAAAGTGGGTCTGCAGCTGGTTTCCTATGAAGGCCAATAACATTAACAGAGCAGTTACCTTCCTCTCCTCCCATGACTGCCAAGTTAGGGATTCCATCTAGCGTTGCCTCTAAAGGCTAGAGCCTTCAGCAGCTTAAATACGAACGTGCTTTATGTCTTGCCAGATGTGGAGCTCAGTAGTAGCAGAATCTACCAGCTTGGTGGGGAGCGGGGAGGCTGTGCACAATAGTTGTACAACTCCTGTGCCCTGATTCCGTGCCAGAGAAATCTGCTAACAACCAGGCCTCTCTGTCCAAGGAGGCACACGAGATGCCATCAGAAAATAACTCCTGCTTCTATAGCCCTCCCTCCCCAATCCTGGAACATGAATGTCTCAGCAGATAAGCAACAGAGGGTCCTGTGGCACCTTTAAGACTAACAGAAGTATTGGAGCATAAGCTTTCATGGGTGAATGCCCACTTCATCAGACGCAAGTCTTGCGTCTGATGAAGTGGGCATTCACCCACGAAAACTTATGCTCCAATACTTCTGTTAGTCTTAAAGGTGCCACAGGACCCTCTGTTGCTTTTTACAGATTCAGACCAGCACGGCTACCCCTCTGATACTCAGCAGATAAGGTGTCTGCAAAGGGCCCAGTCATGCTCCTAGGAGACCGATTTCACAGGAGTGGCAGATATCAGCTGTAGCAGGGAGTTAATGTTTTTGGCAGCATCCCCTGAGCAGCGGGCTTCCTCAAGCATTAGAGGCTCCTGTGTGCCCTTCAGTCAGTATCTAGGCTCTCTCCTCACTGCAAGGGCAGTCAGCTTAAATAATCAAGTGTTTTTCTTGCTATAAATGTTTACTGGAGATAGCGCACGGTACACACACTTAAGCAAGTGCTCAAAGCTAGGGGCACTAAAGGGGAAATGCGCTCCTCCCCATACACAGACGGGAAGCTTTTTGGGGCAGGAGCTATGGTTTGGTTCTGTTTATACAACATCTGGCACAATGGGGTCCTGCTCCATGACTGAAGCTATGAGAATAATAATGAAAGTTCTCAACAACTCCTTTGAGAGCAATACTATGCGATTCTTCTGGGGTGCACCTGCTTAGGAAGCAAAAAAACCAAACCAGACCAACAACAAAAACCCCCTGCAGCACCAAGTCTCAGAGCTCAGGTTACTGACTCAGGCTTATGCTATAGGGCTAAAAATAGCCCGGGAAGCGTCTCAGAGCTCAGGCTCCAGGAGACCAAGCCCAAATGCCTACACAGCTATTTTTAGCCCCAGAACACAAGCCTACATCACTTCAGCTGGGCTCAGATTCGCTGTGGTGGTTTTTTGTTGTTGTTTTGCCATGTAGACGTAGCCTGATTGTGCCTCTCCTGCAGTTTCCCACAGGGCTGTTTGTCCTCATTGCTTTAGTAGAAATGGTCCCCATGGAAGTCAATTGAGCTGTCTCGCCTCATCCCCCACCCCACACACTAGGGAGTTTGTTTTCCATCTGTTTCTTAGGTGTCCTAGTGTTTTAAAAAAGAGACAGGCACTGAAACTACGACCAAAACATTCCCCTCCCTCCCTTGGGGAGAAAGAGAAAGGAGATGCTAGTCCATTTTGCAGCCCCAAATGTAAATGACGGTGTAGAATACAACCTTCTTGCATGATATGTTTTATTACAGACGCATTTACATCCTTTGGAGTTAAGCCTGGATAATGGTCCAAAGCTACAGCTCAATTTAAACAGTGCAAGAAAAACAGCTGGTATAGAAAGGCTGCAAATGGAGTTTCAAAAAGAGACTCCATTTCTCAAGTCCTTTTTCTGGCCTTCCATCTCTCTTAGCTAAGTCATATTTCAAGACAGTCAGTGCTTTTGCCCTGCCATGGTAGTCATGTGGGTAGGCATAACAAATGCCTGTAGACAAAGAATAAAGCCAGTGGAAAATGTCTTCTTCCAAGACATTGGGTCATGCAGTGGGAAATACAACCTAAAGCACAAGGGAAGAGGCATAAAGCCCTTTGCTGCAAGCCACAACGGAGATGTCAGTTAGGTTCCCAGCTACATAATCCATCATCAAAGCTACTGTGCAAGGTTTGGTAAGACTGCATTTCCCAGCATTCCTTTCAGATACACATTTCCCCCTTTCTCACTCTAATACATTAAGCAAACTCTGAAACAAATGGTTACATGGTGCCCCTCGTAGCATTCTCCTCTATGCCTTCCCCATGGGTGCAGAAGCAAAATACACTGACAGATAACAGGACGAGTGTCAGATGGCACCTGGTGTGCCCAGTCGACGATCCCAGGCCATCACAGTAGAAAGTTGCAGAGTTCTGTAGTCCAAGTCCAATCACTTCTTCCCCAAATGCCTCAGCTAGCTTCGGTGCAAAGGCTTCTCAGGGCACATAAGACTATTTTAAAGGGGTTTCTTTCAACAGTCTTTACCGTAACCATGTAGTTCGTAGGACACTGAAACCCTCCCATCTTCCAAGGAAGTTGAATGATACGGTCCTCCTGGAATGCTTTACTCTGAAGATGCAAGGTCAAAACCTTCTCTCTCCTACCTGCATTTGTATCAGAGAGGGCATGTTTTGCAGCCTAGTCCTCTGGATCAGAAATCGTTATCGCTCTACCACGGTGGAACAAAGATCCACCCGCGCAGAACTGGGAAATCGCATCTCACCAGCTGAGCAGGAGAAGGGCTTAGGCTGGTCTCCTCCTCTACAAGCCCTTCAGGATTTCAGCCCCATTTTTGCCATCATCTGCTCATATAAAGTCCATGCCATCGCTGCCATCAGAGTGCGCCGCAGGGCACGGGGGACGCCACCACGGAAAAAGCCAACCAGTCCATAGTCCTACAGGAGGAGACAAAACAAACACCAGCTGTGTCACTTCATGTAATTCTTAGACTTCTACTGGATGGCATAATCCATGGCTGCACTGAAATACATTCTGTACTAGTCCCTAGTGCCTGAGAAATCCATGCTCCCACAGCACTCAGCCAGAGGGACAGCCACAGAGAAGGGATCTCTAGCATCACTCAACTGCAGTGACTCCGGCTGATGAAGGAACAGCAGTTACTGGACAGCTGCTATACCGTGAGGCACAGTACAGAACAGTAAGAAGAGGGAGGGGAACCACAGGGCACGGAGGGAAACCCCCACCTCCGTCCAGACAAACAAACAAACAAGACAAGACAAGACAAGACAAGACAAGAAACAAACCACTTCAGGTCACTTAATATAGTCACCAGCCTCACTTCAGAATTTTGTGTCAGTTAATATTTACAGAATTGCCAGGGGTGAAAGTAAGGCGGTAAGGCACTTCTTGCTAGTGTTCAAAGGACAGATAATTGTTTTATATCCCATTTATCCTTGAAGCTTGTGTTTATAAAGCAGCATATTACAAAAATCCTCCTGCCTCAGTCTGGCAATCACAGGAGTACTACAGTGATAAGCCATGGATTCCAGCAGCCCAGGACTGGGTACAAACAGATCCTGCAAGGTTATTTGCTAACACAATTGAAGTGACATCAGTAAGTACATTCAATTAACAACAGTCTAAGGGTAAAAGTGCTCTATAATGGAGTGAAGAAAGGTAAAGTGAAACCTCTAGTCATACGATGGCTCAGGATACAAGTTAGATTACGTGTGAGGGGTGAATGTAACATGCCCAAATGTGTATGACAGTCGTCCTCTTTTTATTCACTCACTCCCCATGCTCAGCTAGAGAGAGTGTGTTTGCTTTTCCAAGGGATTTGTCCTGTGTACATAGGTAAAGGAGGGTGGAGCACCAGGAATAACCAGGTGGTGGTGAAGTTAACTATCTAGCGCATTAATTTTCATACCGCTCAGAAGGAGCAAGAAACAACAGTAGCGTGTTGGGAGCTGTCTGTTCCCAAGGAGACTGATGTGGATATCTGCCCCATGGGAACTGGATTCAGACCACCAACCAGTCATCAGATGGGAGTAACTTCAGTCACTACTGACCCAGACTGTATGTGGACCAAGAGGTGAAAAGTTCAGTCTCCCATAGCATAACACAGAGGAAGCATTTCAGAAGCTACACTGCGTTCACAGTGGTATATACCTAGGAATACTCATTTGAAGGTCTGCTTTAGAGATGAAGGCGAGAACCTTCTTATCAAATCTGCATCTCTGGTGAAGTGACCAGAACTGAAGTTACATTCACACAATCCTCTCAGCCTCACCTTGAAGATTAAGGCAATGGCCTGCCCCGTCCAGCGGTATTTTTCAGGTGTCAGCTGCATGTGGGTTTTGATTACATCAGCAGGCTGTGTTGCCAATGAAGCCAGGATTCCAGCAAAGATTCCACAGCTGAAGTTCACTAAGGGGCTGAGCGCTGGATCAAACTGGTCTGGAATGAAGCAAGACACAGCTTAGTCAGACGTAATACAGTACAGTTCTGTTCTGTAGATAGTGACTTTCTTAGAAGTTGTATCCCAAACTAAATAGTTACCAAATTATAAAGTAGATAACTGAGGAAGAGATTTTTCAAAGGAGATTAGCAAATAGACACACCAATGCTAATTTTGGCTAAACAAATCACTTCCATTGGGACTGAATTTTTAGACACACAGAGCTAAAGAAAGGCTGTTTTAGAGGGCAGAAGCTGCAGAGGAGAAGGCTCTCACACCAAAATCAGGCAAGTCTCAATTTAGCAGAGATGGCAGAAGTGTTGGGGAACTATACAATGTGCATGAAAATGAGCAACTGGCAATGTCAGGTGTTGAGCAAGTTTTCCCCACACACAGCTCTGCCAACTCCTCATCCCCAACTCACAGTACCCCTGGCTTGGTAACTGCATCCCTGAAGTATCCGTCTCATACTTTGCTCATAGGCAAACACCAGATCACCATGAAGCGTGATGCATTCTATGTGCAATCTAGACCAGAGTACCCTGAGCACCAACGTGAGGCCCAGGTCATTTTCATGTAAGACTCCTCCAGAACGTGAACATCCAGTTCTCTACAGGTGGAACACTAATGCCCCACCTTAGCCCTACAAGGGATTGATTTAATCAGAAAAAGGCCAAAGTAAAGCATGTGGACAGAAAGGAAAGGATGCTGGGAGTGAGAAGAACCACATTCTGTGTTATTACATCCACATTCAGCCTTACCCTGAGGTATAATTTTTTTGGTCTGGGTGTAGAACATCAAATAGATGCCGGAAAAGGGTGCATCACGCAGGAGTGTTGCAGTCAGCCCACAGAACAAGCCCCGGGCCCCTTCTGTCCGATAGATATTCCTCACGGCTCCATACACACTCTCATAGCCATACTTCCCACTCTGCAGAGGACACACAAAAACGGTTTACCTACATGTCAGATATAGGGTCCCTTGTGCTGGGACATCATTACTGAGCAAGCCTTGAAGTGAAATCACCTCTCTACACACAAAAGGGTTAACACTTACCTCTGACTCCTAAATGCTTCAAATACACCACCACAAGGGCAACCAGCCAGATTTCTCTTTTCCCAAGGTCAATCATATATTGTAGTTACAGTATATTTTTAAGTATATACACAAGATGAGATGACGGGGAGGGATAGCTCAGTGGTTTGAGCATTGGCCTCCTAAACCCAGGGTTGTGAGTTCAATCCTTGAGGGGGCCATTTAGGGATCTGGGGCAAAAATCTGTCTGGGGATTAGTCCTGCTTTGAGCAGGGGGTTGGACTAGATGACCCCCTGAGGTCCCTTCCACCCCTGATATTCTATGACATAAGAACTATTCCAGTGACATCACAGCAGAGCCAGAGAGTGACTGTCTTGCTACATTATCAGCAACAGAGCTTCCCACACACTTTAGCACTGATATTTTATTAGCTACTTTTTCTATAGCAATTTACTTCTCCAACTCCATCCACTTCCACTGGCTGGAAGATTCAACCCCAGTCTCCTCGCAGGGCTAAGCATGGTGCCTCCCCAGCAATCCCCACCAAGGACGCAAGAGGTGAGGAAGTGAATTTGAACTTTATCTCCTGCATGGCAGATCTGTGAAATGGAACTAACATATATAATATAAATATACACCATACAATTACTAGATATTACAGACCAGCCTTGCAAGAGTATTAACAGCCCAAGATACAGCCACTCTCCCCCACTTCTGCCATGATGATGATGATAAAAATATTATTTCTTGCTGAGCAAGTAAAATATAGAAGTTACTTGCCCCAGGTGTGTGAGCGTGGAGAATTTTTCAGTCCATCTAGGTTTCAAACCATACCCATCATTGCAGCATTTAAGCACCTTACGCAGTATAGAAGCAGTATATAGGATCTCAGTTTCTCAGTCCCTGATACCCAAGACAGACGAATTTTTTGTGCTATAGGAGAGGGTATGAAACCACAACACAACACGCCAGAAAGTTCTAGAAGTATGAAAATTGTGACACTCACCTCATATCGTGTCTTCACCACGGTTATGGGCAACATGCAAACCCCTGCTACTGTACGGGAGCTAACGCCCAGAAAGACAGACTCTAGGGCTGTGGGGGAGCGGTCCGAGAAAAAGTACTGCTTCATCTTGTACAAGGTGCTGAAGTAAATCCCGACCCCAGGGATGCATCTTGCGAAGGACTGCAGAAGAGTGAAAAATGGAGAGAAAACACACTACAGAACACTAAAAAAGGGAGCGTTAAACCGGCTGGGAAGCTTCAGGCCCTGGGGCGGGTCACTGAAAAGAAAGAGCTGGTACTCTGAAGAAAGGAGAAGAGGTTTAGGGCAAAATCATGACTCCACTGAAGTCAGAGTTTTGCTATTGACTTTAATGGGGCCAAGATTTCACCCAAAGACTCTGTCCCCAATTACATGCACATTCAGGAACTGAAACAGGCTTAGCCGGTGCACCAGCCATTACAGATATATAGGCTGAGATTTTTATAGATATTTATTAGACACGGCTTCCCGTCAGCGTTGCATGGCCTAAGTAACATAGACAACTACCTCCCAGCTTCAAAATTGACTTGGGCACTTAGGAACCTTAGACCCACTGCCCTTAGGCTCTTAAGTGCCTAAGTCACTTTTGAAAATAGGACAGACATCTAAGTCACTTTGGCCTTGCAACACTGAGCGGAGCAACATTTAAATACCTTTAAAATTCTAAACCATACTTACTAACACATGCTAGGTAAGAAAAAGTCAGGGTTAAAATAATCACTTACTGGTGAGACCCCTTTCCAGAGCCCTAGGAGGCTTTCAGTGCGAATAACCCTAATGAACAAAGCTACCATCCCAACATGACCTGACCTAGAAGGAAAACAAGAAAAGAATTACATAGATATACTGCAGCTGTTACCCCATGGGACCAACCCTACAGCCCTGCTCTAGTCCTCCCTCACCCACCCAGAGCGCTCCAGAGATGTACCTGTGTACTAGCTATAGCACCTTTAGAAGCTCGCTCTCTCTATTCAGCCTGTTAAATAATTGGAGATATCCTATCTCCTAGAACTGGAAGGGACCTTGAAAGATCATTGAGTCCAGCCCCCTGCCTTCACTAGCAGGACCAAATACTGATTTTGCCCCAGATCCCTAAGTGGCCCCCTCAAGGATTGAATTCACAACCCTGGGTTTAGCAGACCAATGCTCAAACCACTGAGCTATCCCTCCCCACATATTTTCCCTTGTTCATTCAATTCTGCCTCCATCCATGGTTTACAATGCCACAATCACTCCCACTGGGGTTATCTATGGATTTTGACAGCATAGTTAGCATCACCACTATGGAAGCAATTATGATATCAGAGTCTACTATTAGTGACATCATAGTTCATCACCACCGGAGCGACAGTAGATTAACAGTGGATGGGGTCATGGATGAATATATTAAGCAAGAGGAGGAGGTTGATTAGATATTGACACACCAGTTCCCCATGGGGTAAAGGTATGTAGCAGTCATATGGGATTTTCCAAAGCATGGTGGGCATCAGTGAAACCTACCTAAGACAGCTGCTTCAAGAATGAGTGCAGCACTCTCAGCTATATACCTCCCAATGCTAAGGCTGAATATCACTAGGGTAGACTCATGAGAATAGGGTCTCACTACCATCTTTCACTTTGTAGGCTCCTTCAAAGTACCTCCCCTCCCACACACATACCCCATTCCATAAAGCTCTTCTCTCTCCTCTGCCTGCCCAGCTGTTAGCAAGACCTAACTGAGATCCTGCCCTCAACTCCAGGGCCTGGCCAGCAAGAAAGTGAGACACCCCACTTCCCCTTCACCCACTCACTCCCCTCAGATAACAGAAGCTTCGAGCACTTACCCATTGATGGAAGGCTGCAGGGTCTGCAGCCGGGTTTTAAGCAGATCTAGGGGCTGGAAGAGAAGGGTGGAGCAGGTCCCACTGATGGAACCACACACAAAGGCCTTTAGCACTGGATGCATCTGAAAGAGAAGTCCTGGCTTTAAAAAAAAGTCTTATATGAAGACTTAACTGGAAACAGCGCAGGAGGAGATGAGTATTCACTAGTTCTGTGGGTGATTTCTGAAGACGGGGGAAGCATTTGGTGGATGAACACTGAGCAGTAGCAATTCAGTGTGCAGGAATAGTTGCCTAAAACCTTCTGAAGTGCATACACAAACATTGCGTGAAAGGAGTTACAAGTGCTTTTTAGTTTATCTTCATGGATTTCCTCTTCACTGTTGTGTACTCATATACTACAGTGGTGGGTGCAGTATAAGGACCTGAACAGAACAGAACAGAATAAAAGCATGTATTGGCATAAGAACATAATAGTGGCCACGCTGGGTCAGACCAAAGGGCCATCTAGCCCAGTGTCCTATCCTCTGACAGTGGCCAATGCCAGATGCCACAGAGGTAATGAACAGGTAATCACAAAGTGATCCATTCCCTGTCACCCATTCCCAACTTCTGGCAGACAGAGGATATTGACACCATCCCTGCCCATCCTGGCTAATAGCCATTGATGGACCATGAATTTATCTAGTTTTTCTTTTTTTTTTTTTAAAACCTTGTTATAGTCTTGGCCTTCACAACATCCTCTGGCAAGGAGTTCCACAGACTGACTGTGTGTTGTGTGAAAAAAATACTTCCTTTTGTTTGTTTTTAAACCTGCTGCCTATTAATTTCATTTGGTGACCCCCTAGTTCTTCTGTTATGAGAAGGAGTAAATAACACTTCCTTATTTACTTTCTCCACACCATTCATGATTTTATAGACCTCAATCATAACATCTACACAGATGAAAGGGACAGCTGCAATGCAAAATACAGAATACACAGCAGGCTAGAGAAATCCAAAAATAATTCTTGCTCTACCAAACAGATGCTAAAAAGTGAGGAGTTACTTGGAGGGTGTTGGGATGTACTCAAAGCAAAGTACGTCTTCTGAGCAGAAGATTGAGAGACTGCGGAAATGCAGAGTTAATTAATTTTCCTCTCTTTCTCCTTACCCCACTCCTTCAGCTCCAAATCTTGCTCCTGAGGCAGATTCTTTCCTGATCCAAAGAGGACTTAAGCATAAGCCACAGGCTTACTTTAAATAAAGCCACCTCACATGATTCCCAAGAAACAAAGAGCTCCTGTGCCCTCCGCACAGAGCCATGTCAGAGAACACATCCTACTAACATAACGCTGCCGGATACACCACAGAACATCATGACTAGTGTTCATGTTTTCAGCTTCTCTTGACGTGTGTTTAGCTATAATAATAAGTCTTTTATATACAAGTGGTTTCTAATATTTAGTTTAGCACATCTCTCTCTCACTAATGGATATCACCAGACTCCCATGTGAAGCTCCCACGCATGATCATCATTAGAGTATTAAATGAAGTACAGACATAAACAATAAGCTTTCCCCCATTCTGTCTTGGCAGTGGCCTAGCCGAGGCATTACGGTAACTACTAGCTCTTTTGTGGGGAAAGGAAAAAGACTACACACCATGCACTTGAGGTCCCTTAAGGACCTGGTTTTCCAGTACACCCTGTGTGGCCCAGCACAAGGCAAAGGGATTCTCCCCGCCAAATACAGACCCACCCACTCCGCTTAGCCAGGACAGGAACATGCCCGGCTGGTCCTGGCAGAAGATCACGGCAGACGACTGGGGTCTCCCATCCACGTCCCGGCCCAGCCTAGCCCTGCTTAGCTTGGGAGAAGGGCTAGGATCGCAGACCTGGAGCAGCCGTAATTTCACAGGCTCCGCCCCCAGCCACACAATCACTCTCCTCATTGCCACTTCCGGGCCCGTCCCGGACATTTACGGCAGAGGCCGGCAAAGGCAGTGATGTCAGAGGCACGCCTCCGAAGCCAGCCAATGACGGTGGGAGCGCTCCAGCCAATCAGGAGAAGGGTGGGACCAGAGTTCTGTTAACTCTTTCCCCCCCGGTCTGAGCGGGAGAAGCGGCCGCCGCTACATGCCAGGCTCGCTCCAGGCCGGGCTGCGTTCTGCTATGCCGTTCAGAGCGCCCCAGGACAGCCTGTAGCACCCCGCCATACACACTGCGACAATCCTTAAATGCCTCGCACCCTCCTCTGCTCCTGCAGTGCAGTCCCACACTACACTGCACGGCCCTGGTACCATTCACCACCCCCCTGCACCCATCTGTGTATGCTGCGTTACCCTCCAGCCTGTACCATGCAGCCTCCCCTCTGATCTCCTAGTGCACTGTCCTGTGCATCATGAAGTACCACACAATTCTCCCCATATACTGACACTCGACTAACAGCACATCCTTCCCCTACGCTGCATTCGCATCCATGCTATACCTTGCAATCCCCAATACATTATGCTTCAAAGCCTCACCATGTGCCATGCAGCCTCTACAAGACATTTCATTGGACTTATCCCCATTATATACCATATACTCCCCGGGGTATTGTAACTCATTGCTATACAACCTCCACTGCTCTGCACTGCCCCTTTCTGTATGCCATGCAATTCTCCTACTGCATCCCAGTACCAGGCACACCAATTGCACTCCACCATATGACACACAAGTTCTCTGACTCCAGTCATGGTGCAGCCTTGCATATATCACACTGCATATTTCATACCCTCTCTACACACCGTAGAACACTCAGCACTGCTCCCCACTGTAAACCATGCAACCTGTAATAACAAACTGAAGCCCCACCATGCAACAACCCTAGTGTGATCTCTTCCGAACTGAAAAGACTGAATTTCTCTACATGAACTCGCTCAGTTTCCAGTTAGAAAAATCCTGCAATGCCCAACACAAGCATGCAAAGCTGCCTCTTAAAGGGACAAATATACACTGGGTTTTTCAGGATGATAGGACATCACTGTCATTCCTTCCCTTCTCCAGATTTTTTAATTCCAGGGATTGTGGCATTCAAACAAAACCACACCCATCACCCATTTCCATTTCCTTACCATTAGTGTTTCCATCTTGTCTCCTACATCTTGAGACTGGAGTAGCGGAGGCCTCGTTTTCTGGATCATTTAAGAAGCTGGACACAGAAATGACGGGATGATGTTTTATAAATAGTTAAACAGATGTTTCTCCCACCCGCTCCTTCCTGGAGATAGGAAAGAACTGGGTCTGACAGGGGCCAGCAAGCAAACAAGGTTTGTGAGAGTTTAAGTGATCATAATTTCTGATAAATCCTCTTCATATCTGGGAGGAGCCACTTAATTCCAAACTCAAGTAACATTTGGTGATTATATTTTTAAAGAAAAAAGGCCCATCCGCAATTCAAGAGCAACACAGGAAAACAAAGCACTTCGGATTTGCCAGAAAAATAGAAACTACCCTGAAAAATGGGAACTATTTTACTCTCTTTGTTAACACGCTATTTAAATATATATTTAGCACACGCGCGCACACAAAGTTCCTTGATTTCTCTGCCTTTTCTGCTCTTTGCAGTTTCTTTCCCATCTGATTATTTCCTCCCCCATTAAGCAGTTCCACCCCCATCAGGTGTCTGCCTTTTTAACAGTCTTTGTATTGAAATTCTTGTAAATCCTTCTTGTTTTAGAATACTTCCCACAGAGGGTTACCCAAACGCTTATCTCCTCAAATGCTCCTTCCCAATCTTTACCTGGCCTTTCCGAAGTCAGATTTTACAACAAAACAAATGGCTATATTCACCTTTAAACTCCAGGAATCCTAGTTTGTGTGATATTACATATGCATTTCCACAATAGCAACACCTAACACGGTAGTGGCTGGGCTTTCGTTAGTAGTCCGCATACAGGCTGCTAGCCTTCACAGTTGGCACTCTGCTTCCCAGGAAACGCGAGATTGCTAGTCTTTTCCCCCAGTGTGCTTCCAGGTTGCTCACTTTGCTCTTCCTCGTGTTGGTGGGTGTATACAGGAGAGTGTCGTTATAACAGCTCTGTCATGTCAGCCTCCTCTGAATCAACGTAAGATCCCTGAGCCGGAGCTGCGTATTGGCAGCCAGTCGGCTTCCGGCGTGACAAAGCCAGCTTCACCTCCATGCCGGAGTCACTCCTGCTATAGCACTTGGATGACACCAGCCGGTTAACGCTGAGTACTGCAGCAAGTATGACCAAAAAAATTCAATTTAACAAAACAAAAGAAAACGTTTTAATTTTGTTTCAAAATTTGCCATAACACTAAAAAATTAATTGAACATTACATTTTCCTGAAAAAAAAAATCGTTTTTAAGACAACCCCAGTTTTTGCTGGGATAAATTTTCAGTTGAAAAATTTCTAAGCAACAGCTTCTGTGAACTCTGTGCAGAAGCTAATGAGGAAAAGGGGGTTGAGGCACTGTAGAAATGTGAGTATTTTACATCAGCTACAAAAGGAAGCTTCAGTCACATCTTTAACATAGTGACAAACCGTCCTATGGTACCTTATAGACTAACAGATGTATTGGAGCATAAGCTTTCTTGGGTGAATATCCACTTCATCAGATGCACGTGACTAACACGGCTGCCTCTCTGATCTTTAACATAAGAAATCAGAATGATGGAACAAAATCAGGAATATCAGGGATAAGGTCTTTTGGATAGTTTTATTAGTGTCCAGAGTTGTGTGTGTGTGTCACATTACTAGTGTAAAAACAAATCTATGTTAAACTTGCTCAAACCTCATGCTTCAAGGCATAATCAACCTCTTACCGCTGAGCGTTAGGAAGAAATTTCCCCTTTACACAACTTGTTCCAAGGCCGCAGGAAGACAAGCAGGCTAAACTGTAGATTTATTTGGGTTTTATATAGAGAAGTTTTAACTGGTTTTTAAGAAGAAGTCTGTACTTCTACAAACACAACAAAGAGGAGATGCCCTTTAGAAGGCTGGTAAAGAAACAAATGATGTCACAATAACTTCTTGAAAGGTGGTGGTTGATTTTATTTATAAGTGAAGGAAAATATACAAATCTCAAAGAGCTGTTTTTCTTTGATCTTGTAACAAAGTGCGTGATAAGAAGTAATACAGAAAATAAAATCAAAACATAATAGAAAATAGTTTCCAAAAGTACTATAATAAAGCTAACTAGTTAAAAGGAACATCCTAAAGAGCCTATATATATATATATAAAATTTGTAGAACGTGACTTAACTGCTATTGAATAGGAAATAAGGTGGGTTTTTTGTCTGTTTGGGGGGGGGTTTTGATCAGCCAATTCAGGAGCATAGTATATAGCTTTTCTAGGTTGAAAGAATCCCCCACAACCCGAATCCTCTCCCCTTGAGGCTTGGGCTACACACAATTTTTTGTACCAATTTAACTATTTCAGTTTACACACACACACACACACAAAGTCACATCCCTAATCAAAAATAGTTAAATTTTATACAAAACCTGTTTATCCCAGGCCTGATGTGCTGCTTAAGTCTTATGTGGCCTTCTGCAGAGGGTGAATTTCACCCTTCAGAGTCTTCCAGTGGAGATAGGGTCTGGATTCCTAATGTAAAAAACAAGCTGAATAATAACCTATAGAACTTTTTCAGGCTGCACTTAAACATCATAAACAAGCTAAGTGCAGAAGACCAAACAGTTTCCTTTGCAGGCCACATCTGAAGTACTATCCTGCACATTTATATCAATCCCTAACATGCCACTCCATGCCATATCTGCGAAGATTTCCTTCATTGTTTTAATCATTAGAGAGTCTTCTGCTGGGTCATGCAAAACAAAATCTTGCCATCTCCTTTTCCATCTCCAGTATAACAGCTCATCAGAGATTTCTTTCTGACTCCTACTAAGTGTTAACTGGTAAAATTAAACTTAAGAAAAATGTTTTAGATGAGGAAATAATTTATTTATATGACAGTAGTGCCTGGAAGTCCCAGCTCATTGTGTTATGCTGTGTACAAATACACACTGAGATAGTCCCTGCCCTGAATATTTTATAATCTGAACAGGAAAGAGAGATCAAAGGTAGAAGAGATGAAGTATTATCACACCCATATTACAGATGGGGAACTGAAGCATGGAGAGATTAAGTTCTTGCTCAAAGTGATATTGGGAGTCTGGCCAATCTCCAGTTTGGTACCTTAACCACCAGACAATCCTTCCTAATCATGGTGACTGAGGACCAAGTTTTGCTGCCATTTACCCTCCTTCAGTCCCATTGATTTCAGCTGGGCTCCCAGAGTACAACTGAGAACAGAGGACCTGATCTTGCAGCTTTTGGGACAGAATTTAGCACTGAATGTGTTATGGGATTAGTTGGGGAAAAAAACAAATCTGTTTGTTAGCTCAACCTAATGAGACTAATCAAGTTAATTCCTCCCTCCCCACACACACACACCAAGGGAGACAGTGAAATGGTATCATGTAAAAGTTACTTAAAACAAGGGTCAGCTGCCTCCTGAGTGCCCCCTTGTGGCCAGAGGCAATTGTGTGGCACCTATCTGTTTTCCCCTCATAAGGGCCCCTTACAAGCAGTGCACGGGCTCTAATGTGGATAGCAGCTCCCCCTGCTGGAGCTAGTTTAGAACTGAAACAATTCTTCACTGTATCACCACCACCCTGCCTGAGACCAGTTTAATATCAGAACTAGTTCTGAACAGTCCTCAAGGCCCCAAAATAAAGTCCATCTCCACATTACAGACCATACTTAGCTCTGGTGTCTTCCCACGTAGCCAGAGCTCTTCTGTCCTAGTCTGTTCTCAGCCTGTCCTCCCAGATCTTCCTAGCTGGAGCTCAGCCTTCTAACTTAGACCATAGGCTTTATAAAAAGCAGTTTAATAAAAATATCAGTATTGCCAACCACAAGCATTTAATAACCATGAATCATGCCCTCAAAAATCATGAGATTATTTTAAAAATCTCATTATTTTTAAACCATATACATTTTTTGGGGGGGGAGTTCTCCTGGTTTTTGAGCCTTCTGGGTTTACTCAGGGCACATTTTCAGGCTTTACTCCACAACTTTGAGGGCTTCAAATTTATTTCTTTTGAAACGAAAGCTGAGATTCTCCTTTGGTCTCTTAATTCCAGCAGCTGGCACTGTAACAAAAACATATATGAGAGTTGGCAACACTGAAATAAAAATAACCTTAATGAAGTAGTGTCAGGGGAAATTAGAGAAGAATCTGTTTAATGTATTACATGGCTCTGGTTTCCTTCTCCAGACCGGAGGAAGAGCTCTGAGAAGCTCAAAAGCTTGTCCCTTCCACCAACAGAAGCTGATCTAATAAAATATATTACCTCACCCATCTTGTGTCTCTCTCACATCCTGGGACTAACATGGCTACAACAACACTCAACAATAGTGAAGTGAAACAGATCAAATCTATATCTCTAGAACTGTTTGAACCTCCCTATGCCATTTATATAGCCTGGGAATCTCTTTTCTTCAAAATCTCTGGAGTGTGATGAATAGCTCTCATTTACCATGGAGTATCTCAGGACAGATTTTCGGAAATGTATTGTTTACAGCCAACTCTGCTCTCTTAATCAGTTTCCAAAAAGGACATAAAACAGAAGTTTTAAATATTGGTTATATGGCACTGACAAATTCCAAAGTAACCTAGTGTAGATCTGTCACATTCCAGGTGTAATCCAGACCAGTAAGGGGTTGTGTCACTACCTGTCCTGCAACCTTGGGTGCCTCACAATGCTTTGCTGTTGTAGCTCCCATAGGTGCTGACTCTGTGGGTGCTCCAGGGCTGGAGCATCCATGGGGAAAAAATGGTGGGTCCTGAGCACCCCCCGGCAACCTCTCTATAAGCTCCCCTCTTACGCCCCAGTGCCTCCCACCCGCCGGTAAGCCCCACAGATCAGCACCTCCTCCTCCCTCCGCCTCCTGCAATCAGCTGTTTCGTGGTGTGCAGGGATGGAGGGAGAGGAGTGAGGATGCGGCGCACTCGGATGAGGGGACGGAAAGAGGCAGGGTGGGGCCCTGGGGGGAAGGGATGAAGTGGGGGCTGAGGGAGAGCCCCAGAGTCGAGCACCCCCCAGCACATCTTTGAAAAATCGGCACCTGTGGTAGCTCCCAATCTAGGCCACTCACAAACAGCCTTCAAGCATACAGGTCACAGCTTGAGTGTCTGTGTATAGCTGTAGACCTGGTCCAGCAGCTGTTATCCCAGCAGCTTGTCAGCAACTCACCAATCACACTCTGGATTCCACCTAGGGTGACCAGACAGCAAATGTGAAAAATCGGGACAGGGGGCGGGGGGTAATAGGAGCTTATATAAGAAAAAGACCCAAAAATCGGGACTGTCCCTATAAAATCGGGACATCTGGTCACCCTAATTCCACCAGCCTTGGTTACTACTTGCAGGGTGACTCCAACACAATCCCAGTCCTGAATTTTTCCAAAAGCATGTGTTTTGCACTGTCCACCCCTCTCCAGGACAGTTCAGATATCAAGGTTTCTTGCTCCTGAACAGTCAATATTCAACTGTTTTATACTTTAATTGGAGTCACCAAACAGTTCAAACACAACACTGGATTAGTTTAGATTAAAAAATAATACAAGTTTATTAACAAAAGAAGTTAGGATTTTAAGTTAATTCAAGAATGGTTACAAGCAAATAAAAGTGAAAACACATCTGAAAGTCTAAAACTTAAACAAAGCCTTGAACAAAAACTTGCTAGTTTAAGATGGTCTGTCTCACCCACAGTCTTCCAGCAAGATGGTGACTGTCCCTTTCCTTAGTCAGGAACTCTCCCAAAGATGGTGGTGCCTTTGTCTTCTTAGGTGAGAGAGAGGGAGACCTGTTTAACAACTTTTGCCTAGGCAGGGCTGTGTACTTTTGAATATGTGCTAACTACATCATAATTTTACATATAATGTTGCTACATACAATTCACCATAATAGTACTGACCAGTTATTAGTTTTCGAATGATACCTCACAAGCATATTTTGTATAAAGATTACTACAATAGTGTGTAGGGTGTGAATATAGGGGTGCTTTCAGTCACCGCATCCATTGCCACAACTTTGATTTAGTTAATTTCTTTATATGCTCTATCACATAAACCACTGAAATATCATTTCTTAACCACCACAGATACCAAGTTACATAGATAATATATCTGATTTGTCTAAAAATGCTTAAATAATAATAAAAGCCAACCCTAGGTCCTACTGAAGTCAATGACAAATCTCCAGTTGGCTATAATGGGAACAGGATTTAGCCATTACAGCCTGTGGGCCCTGTCTTGAGAGGTGCTAAGTGCCCACTGATGTCAATGAGAAGAGAGGACATTCAGTATCTCGCAAGGTCAGGTCCTACATGAGTTTAGGAACATCGGAAATGTCATGATAAATCAGAGCAGTAGTCCTGTAAGGATAAGGCCTTTATCTGCAGCCATATTGTAAGGCCTAAAGCCTAAGGCCTTCATCTGCAGCCAGATTAAAAGAGCAGCCAAGCAGCAGCCATTAGCTAAAAAGCAGGAAGTCTCATCCTCACATTCCATCTAAGTTACATTAAAACAATGTAATATCAGGCTGTGAAGAAGGAGACCCTGTCCTAATGGCACATACTATCGCCAGATAAAGAAACAGACCTTAAGATGGTTGAAGAAAACTTAGTTTGATAGCATCCTGTCTGTCAAGAAATCACAACCACAACTATTGATGTGAAATCCTCATTTCTTTATTGTTTTGTCATTATGGTCCTCGCTTCCCTATTGTTTATCTGTTTGGTCTCTGTCTAGTTCTTTAATTGTGTCTGTCTGTTACATAATTAATTTTGCTAGATGTAAATTAATTAAGGTGGTGGGATAGATTGGTTAGAGAATTTTATTATGCTATGTTAGGATTGGTTAGTAAAATTTTAGTATAATGATTGGTTAAGGTATAGCCAAACAGGACTCAAATTTCACTATATAAACTGGGGTCCAAAAGGAAGTTCTTTGGAAACCAAATCCAGGACCCAGCCCCAAGATCAGAGCTGCCAGACCTCAACACACTGCCAATAACACCGAACAGAAACTGGAGTCCCACATATGGACCTGATCTTGACTGGCCATCAAGAAAAGTTCATCTGTCTTATTGGGAGTGGTGAGCACTGCATGTGTAGCGTGTGCAGTCTGTTTTGGCAATTGTTAATAAACAGAGGTTATGTAGTATATTACTGTGTAGGCTCTTTCACTGGTAAAAGGTCCTACACCTGCAGAAGTAGTATACATCTGTAGCCCTACGTATTGGGAAAGGGTGTGGGTACTTAAATTGACCAGGTTAGTTACACTCTGAGCCCTCCGAATTGGGTAAGGGTAGTGCTTTTCGCCTGGAGTCCTACGAATTGGGAAAAGGTGGGGATGCCTAAATTAACCGGGTTATGCCTGGAGCCCTATGGACTGGGAAAAAGTGGGGTACCCTAATGTGTGCAGGTAACAGTCCATCTAGTCCAGTGTCCTGTCTCTTCAATAACCAACACCAGATACTCCAAAGGAAGGTGCAGCAAACTTCACTGTAGGACAGACTGGTAGGAACGACAGTAGGACCAGCAACAGCCCAACTGGGTTATCAAGAATGTCCAGAATTGGAGACTGGAGATATTGCTGCACCTGTTAATGCTGTAAAGGAAGCTTGGGTCTCTGCCACTGCCTTATTAAAAACCAGTTCAGGTACTTGCTTGCTATGGATTTTTACTAGGTTGAGTGCCACTTTTGGGCCAGTATCACATTCAGTGACTCCTGGAACTGGGCTGTGCTAGACACCCGGGATGAGGAGCAGTTCCTGCAAAACTTCCAAGTTTGAAGACCTTTCTTTGTCTCCAGAGGGCTTGCCCCAACATTGGAGCTCTGCTCACTGTAGCCAACAAGTGAGGGTTACTCAGCAGAAGCTGACAACCCCAGATACAATGTCACTCACTGGGACGTGCATTCAGGATTGGGAAGCCCATGTTGGAGGCTGACACGTTGCTGGTGTAATGGCAATACATAAAGTTCTGCAGGGCATTAAATCTGTAGCTAGGTTTGCAGCTGGCACAGGAATCTGGCCACTAACGTGATGTGGGAGGTGCTGACAGCAGGCTAATTCGGGACAAGAGGGTGGGGCCTTACAGGAAGCTATAATGTAAATGCCCTTAAGACAAATTCAGCTACAAACAGCAAAAAAGTTAGCCAATTTATCTGTCTTCTCTGATCTTTGCAAATAATGTGATGCAAGATTCTTTTGATCTGGACCTGTTTTGAACTGACTGCCCTCTTTTATCCCCTACAGCCAGCTCCAGGACCAACTGAGCACCCCATCACCTCCTCCTGTCTCATGATGGCACTGACCCTTCCCCCTTCTCTGTCCAGAACTAGCTCCGAGGGACAAACTGACCAAGCCCTGCCTCTTCTCCCCAGCCAGCCCCATGGACCGATAGAGCCCCTGCTCCAGAGACAACTGATTCCCTATCCATTCCCACCGCAGCCAACCAGCATCAGGGCCCCACTGACAGGTTGTTGGGACCTGCCAGCACAGCCCCCACTGCGCTTCCCTACCCCAGAAGACCATGGTTGCCTTTCCCCTTCCACTATCGCTCAGCAACTGTGCCCTGGATCCTACTGTGACATTGCACTCCCTATGTTTTATGGAAATAGGGTAATGAGTGTGAATATAATGTAACTAGAACATGCTTTATGCAAAAGATCTCTTGTAAGGTATCATTACAAAGCTTATAATCATCCTGAGTGTGTTAATCCTATTTGTATGAATGTATCATTATTGTATCTGAAACTAGGAATATGAAGTATAACATTGGGGTCCTATTGTAATTATGCAAAGTGTGGGCCATTAATGGTGGTTTGGAATCTGGATGGCCCCCCATTAACTAGGACAATTGCCTGTAAATAGCTCTGTTTACTTGCAAACCTTCCTGGGTGCGTGTGGGCCAGCCCTGGAAGAATGGAGGCTGGGGTCTCACAGGACATGTGACCATGTCACCTGGTAATAAAATCCATCTTAAATCTGGTACTTTTCCATTTAGAAGGAGGGCTGGGGACCCAGAGAGACAAAAAATTCCCATCTTGTGCCAAAGCTATAAAAGGGGTGGAACAGAACACAGAGGCTGCCAGTCATGAGAAAACCCCTAGTTACCACCTGAGCTGGAACTAACAAGGACAGTCCCAGGGGAAAGGATTGGATCCAGACTAGGAAGGAGTCTAGTCTGTGAAAGAAGCTTATTGGAACATCTCTGAGGGTGAGATATTACCTGTATCAGTTTCTTAATATATTAAGCTTAGACTTGCATGTTTTTGCTTTATTTTGCTTGGTGACTTACTTTGTTCTGTCGGATATTACTTGAAACCACTTAAATCCTACTTTTTATACTTAATAAAATCACTTTTGTTTATTAGTAAACCCAGAGTAAGTGATTAATACCTGGGGGAGCAAACAGCTGTGCATATCTCTTTATCAGTGTTATAGAGGGTAGACAATTTATGAGTTTACCCTGTATAAGCTTTATACAGAGTAAAATGGATTGGGGGGGGGGGGGGTTGGATCCCATTGGGAACTGGGTGTCTGGGTGCTGGAGATAGGTGACCTGCTGAGCAGTTCTAAGTTAAAATCTGCAGCTTTGGGGACATGAACATGACCTGGGTCTGTGTTGCAGCAGGCTAGCGTTGTTATACCAGTAAAAACTAGCAGGATCTTATTAAAGGGGACAAGATAAAGATGCCACATTTATTATGATAACAATTTGATTTATGACCAATAACTAATATCTTAATCCTTACACACACACACCCATCCATCAGATGTTCTGCAGCTGCTGCACAGTTACCAGTCCTGCTTGAGTCTGTGGCTTGAGTTTGCAGCTTGGGTTCGTAGCTTGTGACGGCTAACTGGCCAGGAAAGCCAGGCACAAGGACGAGCTGGGTCTCTGTTGGGCATGCACCGATGCCCTTCCATGTTGGCAGCAGAATGTTACCCTCCTCCAAAGTTTTCCATCTCATCCATCCTTTTTGTAGGCTTTAGTTTGAATCCAGAGTCTATAGGTCTTGCTGTGTCACGCTGCCTCTGGGTTTGGTGATTGATCACCCGTCAATTGCAGACATGACTTTCAGCCTGGGACCGGGCTTTGATCTTCCTTCTATTGTACCTTTTCTTTTTAGGGTGGATCCTTCTTACTTTGTTAGGGCTCTTGTCTGCATCTTCAGCCCTTGGTGTTTGAACTCTATTTAATCAGGACAGGGCTGGGGCTGGAGGTTGATTCCATCATCCATACATACCTCATTCACACATCTAAACTAAATTAATAAGATTACAGCAGGGTTTGCAAAAATGAAGGTTGCAGCAAGCCCTTACAAAATGGAGTAAGCGTTTTAAAATGGGGTTTGAATTACAATATGGCAAACAGTGAACAGAAGTTACCCTGTAGGCAAGTGTAATAAATGGTGAACAGAAGTTACAATACTGAAACAGTGCAAGTCTTAGTGATTTAAGCAGGAATTGGATTGATAGTGAAACTTACAAAGGCAGCTGACTGAACAACTATGGCTCTTAACAAGCATCTTAATTGTTAATTAGCCAGTTATTGGGGTAACCGGTTTTATGAATGAATATTGTTTCATTCATAAAACTTTTTACTTATGAAGTTACATTAATAAAGTGAACAATTAAAAACAATTTCATTCATCAGTTCTACAGCGTGTCTGGCTCAACAAGGCAGAGTTCTGGAATCCCAAGCTGGCAGGGAAAACGGGCTCAGAGGTAATTCCAGTATGTCAGGTGACAGTCCCAAGGGGGTCTCTGTGACTGAACCCGTCACAGTGGTGTAGTCGGTAGGATCTGTGCACAGCTGATTGCTTTGAGACACTGGTAGTGATTTTAAGTGAGTTTTAAGAGTGGTGGCTGGAGAACAAACAAAGTAGTTACTGGTTTGTTATTTTCTGTTTGCTTATTTCCCTCACTCGAAATAAACAAAAGAAAGCAAGAAAATGACTACCAGTAAGGCAGCTACAAAACTAGAGCTGAACAGATTGGAAGCGGAAGAGAAGGCAAAGGACCACGAGTTTCCAATGTGGCAGGCAGAAATGAGGCTCAAAGCAGCAGCTGCGGCCATGGAAAACATGGAGGCAGACACAGCCAAACAAAGGGCTGCACACCAGCAAGCCCTGGACTTAAAAGACAAAGAAATTAAAGCACATAAAGCTGCTCAAGAGGAGAAGGAAAGAGAGAGGCAGCTAGCCCTGGAGTTAAAAGTCAAAGAAATTGAGGTCCAGATTGTGACCCAGAAGCATAAACTGGCTGTAATGATGTGGAAGAGACAACACCCTTCAGCAGCTGGCTCCACTTCCTCAAAAATCCACAAATGGGAATGGTTATGCCCGCAATATGATGTATCCAATTATACTGCCAAATATTTCATCATCTTTGAGAGACTGTGCACTCCCCATGCGATTCCTGAGGATCAAAAAATGACGACTTTGGTTGCAAAATTGACTGGGAGAGCTATGGACATATGCAATAAGATGCCTATTGCTGATGCTTCAAACTATGGTAAATTTAAGGAACTGGTTTTTAAACAGTTCCAGATTACACCTGAAACCTACAAAGTAAAATTCAGGAGTCTTAAGCGGGGATCTGGATTAAGTAATGTGGCTTATGTAAATGAAATGAGAGGTTTGTTAGACAAGTGGATGAGGGGAAAATGCATTACAAGCCTTGAAGAAATGTGTGATTTGGTTACTCAGGAACAGTTCCTGAATATGTGCAGTGATGATGTAAAACAGTATTTGTGGAACAAAAAAGGTGAATGCAGTGTGTGAATTAGCTGGGTTTGCAGACTCTTATGAGCAATCACAAGCTGCAATTAAAGATAAACCACTGGTAGAGGGGTACAGGGTTGGTGGAAAGCAGAATCATCGTTTTACCCCTGGGAAAAAGGAGGCTGGGCGTTCACCTCCCCGTTCCCGTTCCTCATCCCAAGTCTCCTGTACAAGCAGAGAAGCCCAGAAGGTGCTATCATTGTAAGTCCACTGAGCACCTGAGGAATAAATGTCCTTGGCTGAGTGGGAACAGGCACAGGTAACACATGAAGCTGCTGCATCTCAGAGCACAGGGGTATCCCAGACTACTGCCTCTGACCACACAGGATTTGTAAAAGTTGCTTCTACCCAACCAAGCAGTGAGCATATGCATGCTGTTAAGCTTCATGAAAAAGTCCTCCAATGTTGGAGGGATACTGGTGCAGAAATTTCTGTGTTCAAGAGGGACCTGATCCATGAGAAGGATTTGTTACCAGGAAAAATGGAAGAATTAGAATTGGTGGGAGGTTACAAAGCCCTTGCACCTTTAGCTAAGGTACACATGGAAACTGGTGATTTGCAGGCTCAACTAACTTATGCAGCAGTGGCACACAATTTTGCACTGTTTCTACTGGGGAATGATTTTTTTGATGTGGCAGAATCTGTCCCAGGGTTTGTCAGCAGCAAGACAGAATCTTATGCTGAAAGCCTCAGAGGGGAGGGTTAGGTCACATGTGCTGCTAGGGAAATAGGAGAGTGTCTCTTTAATTCCTTGGTAGCAGTGGAAAATTGGCCATTGGGGGCAGGGATGATCTTAACCAGATCCTGTAGCCTAGGACTCAGGGCAGGTCCTTGCTAGAAAGGCTGGATAAAGCCAGCTCCTGTCATGTGATCATCTCCCTGGGGGAGGGGGATGGTCCACCTTGTAACAGGGAGGCCTTCCCAGCTGCTGACTGCCAGGAAGTTGTAATTCAGCAGGGGACAGGCCCGGACCTAGGGTGCACAGAGACATGTATCCTGAAGTGGAAGTTGGGGTCCTGGTGACTGCTGCAGTGGGAACAGACCCCAAGGACTCTGAAGCTGGAAGCAAGCCCAATCTGAGTGAAGGGTCTGTCATAGCTGGTAGCTATGGGTCCACAGCTGGATCAGGGTCACCTTCCCTTTTGGGGAATTCAGGAGTGTCTGCCTCAGAGGGGAGCCCAGAAAGGAAAGTCCAGACGGAAGGTGAGGGGGAACAGGAGGGTCTCCCCAGGAGAAGGGTGAAGGATCTGCATCTGAAATGCAAGACCCCCTCACCTGTCGATCAGGTTTTAAGGGAAGACTGGGGGGTCAGATCTCCTGGAGGCAAGAGTCCACCCAGCTGACCTTTTGGGAACAGAGAGTGGAGTGACCGAAGGGATCTTACCAATCCAAAGCACTCCATTGAAAGATGTTGTTCCTGCTATGTTTGTAAGAGATAAAAACTGTCTCTTCAAGGCAGGAGGAAGAAACTTTGCATTTGGGAAACTTCACAAGCGGGTGGGGTCCAACACAAAGAGCTTCCAGAGGGAGGGGCTGAGGGCAGGCATGGTTACGGTCCACCCTTTCCTTGCCAAATCCTCAAACACGTACCTTAATTGAGAGCCTTCTCCAAAGAGACAGAAGAATCTGTGTCTAAACCCCTACCATGGTACACAAAGGGGTTGGGAAATGCAACAGATGCTGAACAAGCTGAACTGTGTGAACAGAGCCTGTCCACCATAGATTTGCTGCTTATCTCATGTCTTTTGCTACTTCATCTATGGGTCAAGACAAAGGAGTTGATGCTAATAACAAACACTGTGAAAATGTGTGACATACCTGATTTGTGGAAAAAGCTTTTGTACATGCTAGGGATGGTGACAAGACAGTCCCACAAACACGTTGCTTTTCAGCTTATGCCTGTAAACAGGTTGGAAGCTTGGCACAGCAGCAAAAACATAACAGGCCTAAACTACTGTGTGGAAGGGGAAACTGAGGCACACCGCCTCATGGATTGGTGGCTAAATGCCAAGACACCTACACTTTAACAGATATTGCTATCTGCATTCTGCTAGCAATAGTACACCCCAACATTTTTTCAGGCACCCAGGGACCAGGAACCCCAAACCTTGCTAGGACACCTATGAATGACATCAAAGGGTTTAAAGGTACTGGAAGGGGGTGTGACCAGAGACGAACAGGGATTTTACACATACTGCCTCCGCCATGGACAGTGTCCAGGACTCTGGCAGCAAGTTCGGGAGGAGGGTGTTACGTTGCATTCCATATGTTTTATGGAAATATGCTAATGAGTGTGAATATAATGTAACTAGAACATGCTTTATGCAAAAGATCTCTTGTAAGGTATCATTACAAAGCTTATAATCTACTGCATGTGTTCATCCTATTTGTATGAATGTATCATTATTCTATCTGAAACTAGGAATATGAAGTATAACTCTGGAGCCCTGTTGTAATTATGCAAAGTGTGGGCCATTAATGGTGGTTTGGAAGCTGGATGACTTGCATTAACTAGGACAATTGCCTGTAAATAGCTCTGTTTACTTGCAAATCCTCCTGGGTGCCTGTGGGCCAGCCCTGGAAGAATGGAGGCTGGGGTCTCACAGGACATGTGACCATGTACCTGGTAATGAAATCCATCTTACATCTGGTATCTTTCCATTTAGAAGGAGGGGTGGGGACCCAGAGAGACAAAAATTTCCCATCTTGTGCCAAAGCTATAAAAGGGGTGGAACAGAACACAGGGGATGCCAGTCATGAGAAAACCCCTAGTTACCACCTGAGCTGGAACTAACAAGGACTGTACGAGGGGCAAGGATTGGGCCCAGACTAGGAAGGAGTCTAGTCTGTGAAAGAAGCTTATTGGAACATCTCTGAGGGTGAGATATTACCTGTATCAGTTTCTTAATGTATTAGGCTTGGACTTGCATGTTTGTGCTTTATTTTGCTTGGTGACTTTCTTCTGTCGGTTATTACTTGAAACCACTTAAATCCTACTTTTTATGCTTAATAAAATCACTTTGGTTTATTAATTAACCCAGAGTAAGTGATTAATACCTGGGGGAGCAAACAGCTGTGCATCTCTCTCTATCAGTGTTATAGAGGGCAGACAATTTATGAGTTTACCCTGCATAAGCTTTATACAGAGGAAAACAGATTTTTTGGGGGGGTTGGATCCCATTGGGAACTGGGTGCTGGAGATAGGTGACCTGCTGAGCAGTTTTTGGTTAAAATCTGCAGCTTTGGAGGCATGAACCAGACCTGGGTCTGTGTTGCAGCAGGCTAGTGTGTCTGTCTCAACAAGGTAGGATTCTGGAAGACCCAAGCTGGCAGGGAAAACGGGCTCAGAGGCAATTCCAGCACATCAGGTAACAGTCCCAAGGGGGAGGTCTCTGTGACTGAACCCATTACAGCTACCTCCAACCCATCTATCAGGTACTGGTCAATGAAATCCATCTTCATTGGCACGCTGCGCGTTCTACCCTGCTTCACCCTCCAACGCGTGCACCGTAGCAGGCTTTGCTGCTAGATTGGTATAGTGAAAGTTACCTAAAACCATAAAAAATGGCCATAGAAGTCAGACCAATAGTCTATCTAGCTCAGTACCCTGTCTTGTGCCAGATGCGTCAGAGGGAATGACCAGAACAGGGCAATTTTCCAGAGATCCATCCACTGTCATCCAATCCTAGCTTCTGGCAGCCATAGGCAGAGACGCTGAAACTTGGGAAGCCAAGGGGCCATAGCCCTCCCATTTTTGAAAGTGGACGGGCCTGTCCTGTCCCTTTTTGCCCAGGGCCCTCCTCTTCATCCATGAGGTCCTATACCCCGGCCAGGCCAGAAGCTGGAGCCCAGCCTGGGTAAGAGTGGTCCAGGGAGCTGTGGGGAGCCATGGGGAGCTGTGGACCCTCTGTCCACCTAGGGTGAGTGGGGTGCCTGAGAGCGGCCCCTGGTGTTCCCAACCCCCTACCCAGGGCAGATGGAGGATCCCTGGATCCCAACACCTGCCTGCGCAGTTTTCCATGGCCTGGCTGTGGCTCTTTGGTCCCCAAGGCCCCATCCTCAGCCAGAAGCTGGAGTCTGATTGGGGTAAGTGCCAAGTGGGCAACTCATAGCAGAGGAGTAGCCGTGTTAGTCTGAATCTGTAAAAAGCAACAGAGGGTCCTGTGGCACCTTTAAGACTAACAGAAGTATTGGGAGCATAAGCTTTCGTGGGTAAGAACCTCACCTCTTCAGACGCAAGTGGGCAACTGTGGGGAGCCACAGACCCTCCATCTGCCCTGGGCGGGGGACCCATGGACACAAGCCAGGGGCTGCTTGCAGGCCACCCCCACCCTGGGGGGATGGAGGGGCCCAGGCTGCCCAGTCCAGCTCCGCCAGGGGGTAAAGCCTCGGGGGAAGAGAAGGGACAGGGGGCCCTCAGACCCCCCTCACTTTTAGGAAGAATTGGTGGCTCCTGCTCAGAGATTTAAGGACACTCAGGGTATGCATCCCTGACCATCTTGGCTAATAGCCACGGAGGGACCTCTCCTCCAGGACCGTCTCTCATTTTTTTTTTTTTTTTTTTAAGCCTGTTTTCGCTTTTGTCCTCTACACCACTCTTACACCGAAGGTTTGGCTGCATGAGCATCTCACGCGGTACCCACAGCGCCCATTGATTTCGATGGGACTTCTAAGCACACAGAGAAGCCAGGGTCCGACTCGCACCAAAAAGGGGACGTTGGAAACCAGCGAGGAAGCCGCCAGGCCGGAAGGGAGACGCGTGCATGGCGTGCCTGGAAAAAGCTGGTCAGGGTTTCGCTAGGGTGGGTGGATGGGTGGGGTGCGGTTGGGGCGCGGCTCTCGCCGGCTCTCCCGTGCCCACAAATACCTGCTTCGACACCCCGGCTTTTCACGCTGCTTGCCAGAGAGGCGCGGCAGAGCGGATCCCGGACCGAGCCAGGGATGGAGCGGCTCGTCCACGCCGCCTTGGCGCGGCTGAGCCAGGAGGAGCTGGCGCGCTGCGCGCTCTACCTGCGGAGCTCGGAGCCGGCGCGCGGCGCCCGGGCCGAGCTCCAAGGCGCAGCTGGGAGCCCGGCGCAGCTGGCGCAGCGCTACGCGGGCCGGGCCGCCGAGGTGCTGAGAGAGGCGCTCCGCGACACCAGCGAGGCGCTGGCCAGGCAGGAAACAGCGGGAGCAGCGGCAGCGCCAGGTAAAGGCAGCTGGCGAGGGCGGAGCGTGAAGGGGGTCGGGCTGCAACCGGAGCAGCGCCCCCGAGTGCGAGCGAGGCGCTGATCCGGGCTAGCTGGCACCCGCCACAGCCCCCTCCTCGGCTCACCTGCCGCAAGCCCCGATCCACGCCGCGGCGAAGGGCCTCTCGGAGCTAGAACGGAGCCGGGAATCCGCCCCCCTGCCCAGACAGCCCCCAACCTCGGGCTAGTGCGGGGGGCTGAAGGATTCCAGCCCACTGCCTATCAGCTCAGTGAGCAACCCCCCCTTTCAGTCCATGTCTGTCTCGGGGGGGGATAATATTAAATACCGAACAACAGCTTTCACCCCCCAGCCACAAAACAGGGGTCTGTGTTTAAACAGCCAGGGGAGCCATCCAGCTCCCCCTGCCCTGTCTGTTGGAGTGGGCAGCTCTCTAGTTTTGCTGAAGAATTAGACTAGACAGAGGGAAGCACGGGCAGGGCCGGCTTTAGGAAGTGCGGGGCCCAATTCGAACAGTTTCGACGGGGCCCCGACAGGGATGACTAAAAAAAAAAAAAACTACATAAAAAAACACGCGGGGCTTGTACTAACCCGGCCACGCTCCTAGTCTTTGGCGGCGGGTCCTTCACTCACTCCGGGTCTTCGACGGCACTGAAGGACCCGCCGCCAAAGTGCCGCCAAAGACCCGGAGTGCCTCCAGGTGAGTAAAAATTAAAAAGGTGCCTCTAGCCAGGGAAGGGATTCTCTGTCACTTGCCCCCCACTCTGGGCGGCCCTGCCACTGGTTGCGGGGCCCTCTTAGGCGCGGGGCCCGATTCGGGGAAATTGGTGGAATTGGCCTAAAGCCAGCCCTGAGCACGGGCCTGTGTTTCAAAGCACGAGAGAGGTGAGTGAAAACCCAAGAGATTTGTTAAAATAGGAAATCCAGGGGTGCGTGAGTAGGTACTGACAGTGCTGGAGATAAAGCTCCAATAGTACGTGGTCCCATTCTCACAGTCGCAACAGAATTATATTGTTCTGGCAAGCTAGCCCGCCGGGACTCTATTTCTTTCCTGTAGGCACAGCCCCGGTGCATTATCTCTGGATCACCGATTCAAAGCCAGTTCATACCTGCAGGCACTATCAACCATTCACACTGAAAACTAGGACATCTAACCAAGTGAATTATGTAATCCACAGGTTGAATCGGCTGCTAGTGAAAATGATGGCAAAACTCCCACTGACTCCAATAGGAGCAGGATTTCACACCACACCTGCAAAACTAAGCAAGGCTCATGAACAGACATTTGTTAATAAGAAATAAGAAAGACTGTGCCCAGGCTGGAGATTTACATGGCCAATCCCAGTATTATAGCTTTCCTTTTGTGTTTGAGAAAACAAACTGAAAACTTAAAAAGAGGATCCCAGAAATAGACTGTAAAGATGCACTTCAGGTGATTAAGACAGTAATTTAGAGAGACAGGGTGGGTGAGGTAATATTTCTTATTGGACCAATTTCTGTTGGTGAGAGAGTCAAGCTTACACAGAACTCTTCTTCAGGATATTACCTCACCTACCTTGTCTCTCTAATGTCCTGGGGCCAACACAGCTACAGGACCACTGCAAACTACAGCAATGACAGAAAATAGACACCAACCCAGGAGCTGGAATCAAAATGTTTTTCCAGTTTTGTTTATATAATCAAAGTTAATATCCTATAACTTGGCAGGTTGAGAGCTGATAGCCAATAAAAATAATTAATGTAAACAGGACATAAGCCTGCCATCCTCAATTTTTATATGTCTGACCCAAACAAAATCACTATTTCCTTCAATGAGAATTTTACATAAGTAAAGCTCATAAGCCACCAGATAAAGATTTAGAAGTTAGTTTCCAGTTGAGGTAAAGTTTAGCACAGCAAGTTTACAGTGTATGGGCCAGGGTGAGGCTCTATTTTGGGCTTCTCTCCCCAAGGCCTTTTTGGCCAGAGATTTTGTATTGGTGCCGCCTGCCACTGTTTCAATTTAAATGGTAGTAGCAACAGTAGGAGAGCTAGTGTAGATAAGGCACTGGCAGTATTTTAACCATGGTGTCAAGTAAAGTTTATCTGAGTAGTCTTAGATAACACTGTGTTTAATATACTGACAGCTGCCTTAACTCCTAGTCACTGTTGCCATGAGCGGTGGAGTTGGAGCAACACGGAGAACTTGACAAAAAAAGCTAGTTCAGACAGGCTTAACTCACCTGGTCAAACTGCAGAGCAGGAGAAGCTTATGCCTAGGCCTGCAGTGATGTGTGCGTTTAGCATCGGGGGAGAAGATTCTGAATCTGGTTTGTCTCTATAGCAATGTGTCAATTGTGACTTACAAAAAATTAGGAAAGAAAGATATTAAGAAGTCATACAAAAACAGCTTTACCTGTCATTTGAGCTGCACTTATAAATTACTTGTTTTTAAATATCCACACAGCTGCTGTACCGAGAACTGGTGAACAACAAACCGGGAATCAGACAAGTGATACAAGTTTTAAAGGAAGAAGAACTGAGCAAAGTGACTATGACGAATTGGTAATTGTACTTATTTTTCAGTTTTCTCAGAACAGTTCAATACCCATGAAGCCTCTGGGCCAAGTTCTCCTCCCAGTGCAACTTCCCTGGACTTTAGTGGAAGCTGCCCTTGTGTGACAGAAAGCAGAATTGGCCTGATATTTGTAAATAATTGAATTTTGCTGAATTATGCAGTTCTCTCAGGTTAATAAAGAGGACATTGAATAGTTTGCTTAATCCTGCTATACTGTGGGCTGGAGCCTGAGTACAGCCAGGTTAAGCAAAATTTCCAAAAGGGGATCTCCCTTGGGATTGAGGGATGGAAAGCTCCCCTTGGTATGCAGGTCATGGCCCATCCTATAAACATGGCCAGTTGTAGGGCTTACTACCATGTAACCCCATCAAAATTAATGGGCTTATTCACAGCAGTAATCCATATGTGAAGATATGTTTGCAGAATTAGGCCATTAGCTATTTCATGGCTGTAACTATAGCCCCTGGACGATAGTAGTAATTGCTTCCCCTACACTCCGTCTACAAGAGGGATTATGGGTAGTGAATTTGCATGATTATGGATCAAGTGGCCACTCTCCTCTCCTTCAACCCAGGATCAGGCATTGTCATGGAGAGTTGGCATGGAGCATTGCTCCTGGAGCAGGATAATATCCTGAGAGAATTTTGAAAAACAGGAAAAGCTTGGAAGCAAATCAGCATCATGTACAAAATTAAAGGAAGCTATACTTACACCTAAGATATGAATGCTGGAAATATGCCTGTCAACTTTAATAAATTCCCAAATAAAAATAATGAGAGAGGATACAATCCTGGAGCTCTCAGGCTCTGATCCATAAAGGTATTTAGGCTTCTAACCTCTTGACTTCAATGGAAGTTAGGAGCCTAGATATCTTTGTGGAACTGGGCCGTAGAGCTCAGGTATAGCTAGGGTGACCAGATGTCCCGATTTTATAGGGACAGTCCCGATACTGCAATTAAGAGCAATTTTTTTTTTTTTAATGGCACTGTTAAATAATAGAATACCAATTGAAATTTATTAAATATTTTGGATTTTTTCCCCCTACATTTTCATATATAGTGTTTGTGTTGTAATTGAAATCAAAGTATATATTTTTGTTTACAAATATTTGTACTGTAAAAATGACAAAGAAATAGTATTTTTCAATTCACCTCATAAAAGTACCGTAGTGCAATCTCCATCATGAAAGTTGAATTTACAGATGTAGAATTATGTAAAATAAACTTGCATCAAAAATAAAATGTAAAACTTCAGAGCCTACAAGTCCACTCAGTCCTACTTCTTGTTCAGCCAGTCGCTAAGGCAAACAAGTTTGTTTACATTGAAGGGAGATAATGCTGCCCTCTTCTTATTTACAATGTCACTAGAAAGTAGGGTGACCAGACAGCAAGTGTGAAAAATCGGGATGGGGGTGGGGGGATATATAAGGAAGAGACCCAAAAATCAGGACTGTCCCTATAAAAATCAGGACATCTGGTCACCCTACCAGAAAGTGAGAACAGGCATTTGCATGGCACTTTTGTAGCCAGCACTGCAAGGTATTTACGTGCCAGATATGCTAAAACATTCGTATGCCCCTTCATGCTTTGGCCACCATTCCAGAGGACATACTTCCATGCTGATGATGCTTATTTAAAAAAAAAAAAAAAAAAAAGCATTAATTAAATTTCTGACTGAACACCTTGGGGGAGAATTGTATGTCCCCTGCTCGGTTTTACCCGCATTCTGCCATATATTTCCTGTTATAGCAGTCTTGGATGTTGGCCCAGCACGTGTTGTTCATTTTAAGAACACTTTCACTGCAGATTTCACAAAACACAAAGAAGGTACCAATGTGAGATTTCTAAAGATAGCTACAGCACTCCAACCAAGGTTTAAGAATCTAAAGTGCCTTCCAAAATCTGAGGTACACAAGGTGTGGAGCTTGCTTTCAGAAGTCTTAAAAGAGCAACACTCCGATGTGGAAACTACAGAACCCAAACCACCAAAAAAGAAAGTCAACCTTCTGCTGTTGGGGTCTGAGTCAGATAATGCAAATGAATATGCATCAGTCTACCCTGCTTTGGATTGTTATTGAGCAGAACCCATCATCAGCATGGACGTATGTCCCCTGGAATGGTGGTTGAAGCATGAAGGGACATGTGAATCTTTAGTGCATCTGGCATGTAAATATCTTGCGACACCGGCTACAACAGTGCCATGAGAACACCTGTTCTCACTTTCAGGTGACATTGTAAACAAGAGTGCAGCATTATCTCCTGCAAATGAAAACAAACTTGTTTGAGCGATTGGCTGAACAAGAAGTAGAACTGAGTGGACTTGCAGTCTCTAAAATTTTAGATTTGAATGAAAAAACAAACCAGTTTTTTGTACATAATTCTACATTTGTAAGTTCAACTTTCATGATAAAGAGACTGCACTACAGTACTTGTATTAGGTGAATTGAAATAGTATTTCTTCTGGTTTTTTACAATGCAAATACTTGTAATCAAAAATAAATATTAAGTGAGCACTGTACACTTTGAATTCTGTGTTGTAATTGAAATCAGTATATTTGAAAATGTAGAAAACATCCAAAAATATTTAAATAAATGGAACTCTATTACTGTTTAACAGTGCGATTAATTGCAACTAATTTTTTTAATCGCTTGACAGCCCTATTTGCAACACATCAGTTTGATGTTCTAGACAAGGCTATAGAAGCCCAATCCTACAGAGGCTCCCCCAGTCAGTGGGATTTCTCTTAGTAGAGTAGTTGCAGGATTGGGCCCTCAATCGTGTGTTACGTGTAGAAAAACCATACTGTGTTAGAATGCTGTTGTTCAGTTAAACTACAGATCATTCATCAAACAAACATTTTGAATTAACAGGATACGTATGACATGAGCAAAACCCGTGTGGCTTTTATGATGTGTGTGACAACAGGCAGGCACGGTGCAGAAAAGGATATTGAAGTAATGAATAAGTGGTTTGACAAGTACCAGTTTGAAACGCCTTCTGGACAGTGCATAGATCCTAATGGGCAGGTAAGTCTTAAAAAATTATACCATACCAGGCAGATAGCTTCAAATGGAATGCCTTCCACACCCCTCGTAAGGGCTCACTTGGTGCTATTTGAAGTTGTACTGAAGCAGAAATCAGTACTGTAAAATGTTTAGAAAATATTTCCCCACCAGAGCCCAGAGGTATTGATTATCTTTTATAGACAGGGCTTGGGTTAATTGAAGTCCTGAAGCTATGGATGTGGATCCCTTGAAAGCTGATCTTCCTAGGGAAAGGGACAGCCTAATGCAGAAAATGTTTAAAACTTTAGCTCCCTGGGTGGCAATAGAACTTTGCAAATGAGCTCCCCTCCTCCAATACCCCACAAATCCAAATGCTTGGGACACTCAGTTGCCTTATCTGCAGCTGTGTGGCTATAGGCTGGCTCGAGTAACCTCTCTGAATGATTGATTCCAGGCTTGACTTGAGACTATCTGAGCCAAAAAAAATAGTAGTTAATTATTTAGAAGGTTTTTTCTTCCTTCCCCTTTTACCTCTTAATTGCCAATCTGCTGTACATTATTAGGCTATTGGGCTTTTTCCCTACCTTTGATTGCCCTTTTGTGGAAGGGCTAATCTTTAGGCCTCATGATCTTTGTAAGGGACTGAGGCATAGGCAGTGTGGCCTAGCAGTCACAGCTAGGCTGGTATCTATCAGGCAAGGGTGACCAAGAGGTGGTAATCAGTGAGCAGGGATCGGAGTAATTGCCAGAGTGAAGATCAGTAAGGAAGAGTCAGTCAAGGAGATCTTGATAATGCGGTCATTACAGCATTGCTGAAACTGGCCCTTTTTCTTCCATAATTCCTTTGTGTGTTTCCTAAGATTATAAAAATCAAGTACAATATTTGGGTCGGATTCTACCTTTGCTTACACTTGTGCAACACTATTGATTTAATGGCAGTTGTATCTGTGTAACGGAGTGCAAAATTTGGCCCAACAATGTTATTTCTGTGTGCCTGAGGTAATGTGAATAATTTCTAAAATACTGTTGCACCAACTTCCTGCAAAGTTTTTGTACCATATCATGTTGAAAAATCTATGAATTTAAGAAAACATGAATGTATTTGAATTTTAAAGGTGCCAGTATAGACTGCATTGAACACCCAAAATGTAGTACAGTATATGAAGTAAAGCGCTTGACAGCTTTCATATTTGCATTTACATGCTAAAGTTATCATTTCTCAGGTCGGTTTCCTTTGTGCTCAGATCCAGTGGTACAGCACCACAAAATCTGTATCTGCAAAAGGAAATGCTTGCATTTTAGAATTCAGGCTCATTCCTGGTATTAAAATGCAAGGCTGAAAAAGCTAATCTGTAACCCCTATTTACAAATGAACCCACCCAATCTTGGTCCCATTCCAGTCAATCTGAATTTTGCAATTGATTTCAGAGGGAATAGGATAAGACCTTAGGGATTTCAGTGGGAATTCTGGGGGCACAGCTGCAGAACTGACTTCTAAATACTCTCATGACTCTTCTTTTAAGGAGTTGAGTAAAGTTAGACTTTCCATCACCACATCCTCATTCTGGAGCATTTTTAAATTAAACAAAATACATGTTTTGAGGAATCAATTACCCTTCAAAACTCTTCCTTTGCCATTGCTCCCATCATTTCTTCAGTTGAGATAAATTAACTGGAACTTGAGAATATTTACCAGGAAAAAAAATACACATGCCCAGATCTTTGCCTTGTATCAAAACCTGTAATTCCTGGATATATTTTTGTAGCACAGCGGGCACTCACCGCCGTGACACCTCCTGCTGGTCATCCAGGAATTAGCTCAGTTCCAGTCTCAGAGCACTTCCTGCTGGCTGGTGTCTTCCTACCAGTGCCTGCTTCCTCCTGATCTCCACCACTTATAGCACTTCAGGTGCCGCATCCCTCCTAGACCCCAGTGTCCCTTACCTTTGGGTGCTGCCGCACAGCAGTGCTCCCATACTCTGGGTCTTCCCTCCTCGGGGAACCCCAATCCCCTAAATCCACCTCACCTCAGTAACCCTCTGCTAGTCCTCATCTAGTCCCTTCCCTCAGGAGCAAACTGCAGTCTGAAGTGGTCACTCATCATCGGCTAGGGGGTTTGGACCTGTTGCCTTTCAAGCCCCAGCTGCCTCCCTGCAACCCTAGTACCTACCCTGGCCTTTAGCAAGGCCTCAGCCTGGGGACTCACCAAGCCAGAGCTCCTCAGCTCTGCCTGCCTTTCCCCTGCCTTGCTCTGTCTCAGGTACCCCGCTTGCTTGTCCTAGCAGCCTGGTCCTCTCTGATCCTCAGCTGGAGCATGAGTCTTCTCTCATTCCCTCATCCTGCCCTTTTATCAGGGTCAGCTGGGCCCTAATTGGGTGTGGCTACACCTGTGGCTGTTTATCCAACCAGCCTCCCTTGGCTGCTTTTAACCCCTTCTTAACCGGAGCGGGGTGACCGCTGTGCTACAATTTTAGATGAATAATATCAAGTGTATTGCTCAACTACAGCAGTTTAAATCACAAATCCTTACAGGTCTGATTATGATCTCACTTTGCAAGCGTAAATGAGGATCAATTTTTATGAATTTGCTGAGGTGCCAATTAGATTTTAAAGATGAAATCTAACAAACTAAATTTGTCAATTTGATAAGTTTTATAGCTAATATAGGAATGGAATCTAGTTAGGATAACTCCTTTTTATTGAGTCCAGGGAGCGTAACTTACTAATTTTAATGCAAGGTTCTATTCACACCAGCTTTTATTTTGGACAGTATTTCTCAAATCAAGACACGTGATGCTCTTAACCAATCAAGATTTTGATAATTCACCTAGAACCACATATGTGTACAATCAACAGTTCATCAATCAAGTGTAGACCTAGCCAATGTTCTAGGCATGTACTGAACACAAAAATAAAGTCTTGCAAGCAACTGTCCTAGACGAAGATTGAGATTCTGCACTTATCTCATATACCAGTACAAATCATCAACATTCCTAATTACACTTACTTATGATCATCTGTCATCAATTTTTCAGTACCTCCAACACATTTACCGCTCTTCCCATATTTCTCCAAGTAGTAAGGATGCACTTGTCTTAAAGATACTTTTAAGAATCCCTGTTGTTTGAATGGGGTGGCATGGAGGGGACAAATTTAAATTTTAAGAACAATTATATAAATTATAGTTTTAAATCTCTTAGGCCAGTTTGCATGGGCTTACAAAGACGAGCATGCTTATAGCAATAGTTAGTTAATATGCAACATTATGCAAGACTTGAGGTCTCACTAAAGAGTGTAGGCTCAAGATAACTTTCAGTTATTTATATTCAAGATCAGAAAGAGACATACAAGCTGAGGTGAAATCTCACCATTTCTTTGTCCTGTAACCCAAGAGGAAGTGAGAGCTGTTCACCATGCTGCTCAGTGTCCAATAGCACATCTGGGTTCTGCAGCTAATCAGTAAGCTCTTCTTCCTGTAACCCTGGATGAAGGGAGAGGCTGTTTGAAGGGGATAAGCAAAACTCCATGGTCCCATAAGGTGACCCAGTTTATGTATCCTGTTGGAGAAGGGCAATCCTCTGATTTTCTATCTGATGTTGTCCAACTGAGGGCTCAGATTTCAGCTATTTCTCTTTTGTTTCCATTGGTATCCAGTAGATGGCATAAGCATATAACAAATTTCTTCAATCCTTTTCTTATCGGAAGCTTTTTATGTTGGATTGATTTCAAGGATTTTTATTTCAATTCTCCTCAGACTAACCTGTTTGCCCTGCAGCATGGGGTCACAGCGCTACTCAGGTTTGGCAGAGCCACCGGTTTCATGACAGAGGGGTGGCCGGACAAAATTTGAGTGAGTAGCGTTTTGACCTGGTGCACAGGGTCACACCACCATTCAAATTTGGCCAGTCCCCTGTCTGTCATGATGGAAGGGTGGCCAGACCAAATCTGCCATCCTAGTCAGCTGCCTAGTTTCCCTGTAGCTAGTGCAGCCGATGATGGGCATATATTGATTCTCATTATCTTTAGCTCCAAGAGGAATCTAAAGGTTTGGAATATGCATAAGGGCAATTGGTGTCAGTCTTAGGCTATGTCTACACTGCGCAGCTTACAGTGGCAGAGCCGTGCCGCTACAGCAGTGCTGCCGTAAGGTACGCAGTGTAGCCACTCTTTGTCGGCAGGAGAGAGCTCTCCTGCCGACAAAATAAAACCACCCCCAACGAGGGGCGGTAGCTTTGTTGATGGGAGAATGTGTCCCGCCAACAAAGTGCTGTCCAGCGCATTTTGTCGGTAAATTTTTGTTGGGCAAGGGTGTGGTTTTTTTCACACCGCTGACCGACAAAAGTTTTACCGACAAAAGTGTAGTGTAGACATAGCCTTAGTTGCTGCAGACAGAAGGGCAGAGTGAGAATTGTAGCTGTTAACAATGTTTTTCAGGGCATGTTTGATACCTCTGGCTTCTTACAACGTATAGTAGCTTTATATTAATATAACTCTAATGACCTTAGTGGGGTTACTCCTCATTTACAATTATGTGAGTAGTATCTGAAGCAGTCTCTAAGGCCCCAATTCAGCAAGGTACTACCTGGGACCTCACTGTCTACTTATTGGTTGGTTAGCACAGGCAGGCAGAGTCCCTGGAGTAATGACAGAGGCACACAGAACATCTCTTTATTAGTGGATGAGGGCACAGAGGCAGCTCCCCTCCTACCAGTAATGCTGCTGACCAAACACAGTTTTGTTTTCTCCCTACAGCAGGAAGCACATTCGCCCCTGAACTACCTCTCAGAGTTACTTTCTGTGTCAGGGGCCTTTCCCTGCTGGGAGGAACCACTCACTTAGGAGCAATCTGTTGGTGTGCTCAGAAACACCCACTCACCCACCAATACAATAACTGTTACTATGTTTAAGAAGAAAGTGACAGACTTTATGCATGTGATTAGTACCATTGATTTCAATAAGACTTTTTCACATGCCTAATTTTAGGCATATGCTTAGGTACCTTGCTGGTTTGGGCTCTAGATCAAGAAGGGAAGAAATCTAAATCACATAATACAGCTTTTTGTTAGCTATTATTATTTATTTGTATTATAGTAGCATCTAGGAGCCCAAGTCATGGACCCACTATGTACAGTTAATGATACTGCAAGGTGTAGTATGGCTTTAAAACTTTTTATGGCTAATTAAATTGATCTTTTAGCCTTATTATTTCATTTGTTAATAAATAATTTCTTTTGAGAATTAATTGTTTTGATCAGCGTATCTAACACAGCTGTTTGTGACAGGAAATATTGCCAGCACTGGAAGAGTTCCGGGATCAAATCAATCAATCTGAGGATGAAATTAGCTGCTGCCTCATTACTCTTATGAGTCATGGGAGGAGTCACGGCCTCATTCAGGGGAAAGATGGTGACACAGTTGACCTTGATGATATATTTGCGTTATTCAACAATATACAATGCCCAAAGCTCCAAGAAAAACCTAAAATCTTTATCATTCAGGCATGCAGAGGAGGTGAGCAGGACATTAAGTAGTGTTTGCAGGAGTAGTATTGAATTTCAGACTCTTTTTATGAAGGTTTCATTTCAGGTCTCTATAAAGGGCTTACAGTATGTATTATTAAATCTAGCCCAGTGACCTCAGCAGTTCTCTGTACTCTGGTGTTGGACAGCTGTATTCAGGCCCAGTTCTGGTCTCTCAATCTCGAAGCAGCCAGCACTGAAAATAACACAGAGAACACGTGTTCCACCCAGAGAGGGTGGCAATGCCTTGTGTTACTGCACAGTGACACCCTGGCCTGTAAAGAACACCCCATTACAAAACGCCAAAATGAATCTAACCTATCCTCCTAACCCAGCAGAATGGTGGAGGTGACAAGGGCCTCAAAGTTAGCAAAACTTATGTAATGGAAAATGGGATAGTCCTCAGGGCTCTGATGGGAAACTGAAGACAAACCCCTTCCTCACAAGAAAAGGTACATAAGGCCTGACTTCAATTAGTGCCTGCTCTTATTGGGCAACCTCCTGGCTTAACAGTTTGCCCCCACAGTATCTTCTTAGAAAGGCCAGCTTTGCCAAGCAACAGACTTTTTTCAGTCCATTGAATAGTCCCATAAGACTGATTTCACTGATGAAATGCTTGTGGGGATTTGCTATATATAAGATGCAATATTTCACAAGTTTTATCAAAATTGATACACAGAGTCAGAAATAATACACTGCCATTTTTTACCAGGAGATTGTGTTTCCTAATTATTAAAAGAAAGGGCTGGGAGCCAAAGAGGAATCAGGGTTCCAACAGGCAGACAGGCTCATGGGGTCCTAATAGATTCAGAGAGGCACCTAAAAGAATCTTATTCTAATCATTTGAACCTCATAGATCTGCAAAATGGATATAGAAAGCTCCCAAGAACAGTCTCTTTCATGATATTTTGTGGGGCTCTGGGAAAGATGTAACCAAAACCTGAATCCACCCCGGTTCAGAGCAAACTTTCGGTTTTAACGCAAGTCAAACATCAACCGAGATCAATGGTTCTTTGCAGACTTGAGCTGTTGCTATTTGCACAACTTTAGACATTATTGTCCCCCATAAGCCACTTCCCCCCACAGCCAGGCCGCACCTTCCTCCCAGACATTGAGACCGTCTAGTAGAGTTGGTTGATAAAATTATTTTCTTTATCATTACAATATTTGAAATTAAAGTGTTGTTTTAGTTCTTCAGGTTACTGAGATACGTGATATTTGTTTTCAAAATTTTAGTGAAATTTTCATCAGTTTTTGGTTTCAAAATGTTTTTCAATATTTTTGATTTTTGTTTTTTCTCTTTTACCCCCTTTTCTTCTTCTTTTCCAATTTTTTCCAATTTGCAGTGGATAGAGGGAGGGGCAATGGAAAAAAAGAAGGGGAAAAAAAGGAAAAATGACAAACCAGAAAATTGAATTAAAAAAAAAAGGAAGAAAAATCCTGTTATTCATTTTCTAATTTTGAGTTTAAAAAAAAAGTAAGAATTTCTGATTTTGATAAAAATAATATATTTAAACAAAATGTATTTTACTCAAAAAGTTTCCTCAACTCTGCTATCTAATAATCCAGCTAGCTAGCTAACCCCATTACCACCATATCTCAGTCCCTGCATTCCTTCAGTAGCTATAGGTGGGAGTGCCAGGATGGGAAAATATTCTGATACCTTGTAGCTTTTGTACAAGAGAAACAAGTGTATAAACAGCGCATGTATGGCAACAGGCAGTCATTTTACAGTGTGTTTAAACATATTTCCTTGTCATAAAAACAGGAAAAGAAGACCATGGAGTTGAAGAGCATGAATCCAAGGAAGCTAATTGTACTTATAACTTGATAGCTATCAGGAGGCTGCCAACAGCTAGTGATTACTATGTCGTGTATTCCACTCAAAAGGGTAAGAGAGAGGAGGCCAAGTTAGGCCCCAGTTACATACATGAATTGTGGTTGATTCCAGTGGGGGTTTGTGTGTGTGTGAGTAGAATTTGGCCCTTTATAAATGCAATTTCTGACTAATATTTTTTTGGGTCCAGTTCCAATTTAGTACAGTAGTTGTTATCCCCATTCTACAGAGAGGTTAAATGACTTGCCCAAGGTTACACAGTAAAGCCTGTGGCAGAGCTAGAATCTCTTAACTCTAAGCCCTGTTCTTTAAATACAAAAGTATTTCTGACATAGGCTTTGGGGTCTCTCAATAACTTGTATTTCATAGTAAGGGGAAAAGGGTAAGAGATTTATACTGAGGAAAATACAGTTTTTCTCTATTGGGGCCAATATCCATACAGGATACAGAAGGAGAATGTGAATTCACGCCAGTAGTCGTATGGGGAACAGAGACTTTTCAGTTCCCCAAATGGGGAAACTGGGCCTAGTGGAAATGCTGATGTAACCTCACCCTGATATGATAATGAACTCTAACAGCTGGGAGGTGGCCCAGAACAATGGCCTGATGGGCAGGCCCTAGACCAGTGGTTCCCAAACTTTAACAACCTGTGAACCCCTTTCACTAAAATGTCAAGTCTCGCGAATCCCCTCCTAAAAATGAATGTTTCCAGGGATTTTCTCCTTTACCTGAGTATGAAATATAAAAGTAGTGATCTGGGAAATATAAAATTAGTTTTTATTACATGCTTATTACACACTATTTATTATTAATTATTATTGATAATTACAGTATTTTTATTACATTATGAAAACAGCAATACTCTTCCAAGTTCTCACTTTTGCAGCTTGTATTACTTTGAATAAGCCTGTTCTAGGACAAGGCTCCTATGTTTCATCAAGGAGTATCAGATGTGAAACAGCATGAAGGTATTTAAGAAGCCAACTCAAAGAGTTCCTCCTACACAGTCATTCAGGTGTTGAGCAGTCCAGGCAAACAACACATGTTACAACAAAGCTTAAACTTGTTCTTCATAATAATTTTAAAAACAATACTAGCTGCCTATTTAATTTTAAAAACAGCAAAAAATATCCACCTCCTTTTCCATTTCTTTTAAGGAGTCTTGAAGTTTAAATTTCCTCAGTGTGATAGATATGCTTGTTTTGATCTGCTTAACTCTTGGAAGTCCAGGGCTCCGGGCTGCTGGCCCCCTGCTGTCTGGGGTCCCTAGGGACAGCTCTGTCCGCCATTAGGGAATTTTTTCCTGAGAACCCCCTGTAACATTTCGCAAACCCCAGTTTGGGAACCACGGCCCTAGACGGATAGAGAGATCTCTGGCACACAGTAGGGAGAGGCGGTCTCAGGTTGTCCTGACAGAAAGGGGGTCAGTAAATGGACATTGATTTCAAAAGATGTAAGATTTTCTTTTTCTTTTCTCTACGTTTAAAGGCTTTTCTATATGGGAAAGTTATACTGGTCTAAGCCATGAATTTAAACCAATATCGTACTGCTGGTGTAGCACCCCATGTGGACACTCTGATTCGCCTATGAGTGCCTTTTTCAGTTTAGTTTATGTCACTTGGAAAAACTAAAGCAAAAAAAGCTTTTCTTTACTAGAATATATGTATCCACACAGGGGGAAGGGTGTCTATGTAGTGCTGGTAAAGCTATACTGGGAGTTAGGTGCCTAGGCGCATTTAAAAAATCCCACTAAGTTCTCATCTGCTTCTTTAGGAATCTAAATATCTTTAAAAATTTGGCCCATGGTTAGGAAACCAAGTAAGTGGCTGTTTTTTCAGAGATGCTGAACCGCTGCATCCTCCAAAGAAATTAGCTGCTGCTGCAGTGAAGACTGACATGGGGCTATTAATAGCAGTGTTCACCACTCAGAAAACGGAAACCTATCACACCTCCAGTTTACTGAAACCAGGCAAAAGAATTGTCAAACACAGCTTCTGATGGAGAATTTTACTTTACATTAGTAACAAGATGGGGGAAAATCCACTAAAATTTGGTGTCACGTGCGTGGACTAAGGCACTTGTGCTATATCATGATGGAATGAAAAAAAAATGCGTCAAATTCTTCATTGGATTTTGAGCTAGCATTGTTCAGTTTCATCTGTGACTAGTATATTCTGATCTACTGAGCGGCTGGCGGGGGGAGCAGAAGTGTGTGTTTGCATTTCTTTGTCCTGATTTCAGTAATGATAATTGCATTAATTTTAATGAATTGCATATTTTTTTAAAGAAATACGACAGTGGGAACTGGAGGTGTGTGAGGGAAAACAGGCCTTGAACTGGAGCTTCCTTTCTCTGGATCTTTTCTTGTCCTTCTACCTTTCTTTTCCAAATTAGCTCTCCCCGCCCTTCCCCCCAGAAAGACTATATTGTTCAACATGTATAAAAACAATAAAGATTTGAACAGGGCTTTCTTTTGTGGGAAGGGTTAGAGGTGGCCTATGTATGGAGTTCAGTAGAGAACATTTCTTGTAGTTGCAGGTACAAAAGTCCCTTACGTCGCAAAGAAGCATTTCCACTAATGCAGTCAAAATTACATATAAGTCTCAGATATTATTTGACCTTAGCAAGTTTGAACTAACTTGAAACCACAAAAACCAAGGCATTCAGAAAAAAAGCCACACAACTACATACATCCCTTCACACTCATCTACATCCGCTTTCAAATACACATCATCCCTAACAACTGAGTAAATCAACCACAGTCATCAAGGCAGTGGCAGTTTAGAGTTAGTGGGCAGCTTCATTTTCGGCACACACACACACCCCGGGACCCAGCCAAGAAAAAGAACATTCTTTCTTATCCTCCCCGCCCCATTTTTCATTCTTTTTTTCTTCATCCTCCTCTTATATTATAAGTAATAGGAAGTAAATGAAAATAAAGTGAGGTACCTTGATTGGGGTAGGGGGTTGAGGTGCAGGAGGGGGTATGGGGGTCAGGTTCCGGGACGGAGTTTGGCTGCGGGCTCTGGGCTGGGGCAGGGGGTTGGGGTGCAGGAGGGGGTGCGGGAGTGAGGCTCTGGGCTGAAGTTTGGGTGCTGGGTGCAGGCTCCGGGTTGGGGCAGGGGGTTGGGGTGTGTGGGGAGGAGGGGTGCGGATTCTGGTAGGAAGTTCAGGTGTGGGCTTTGGGCTGGGGCGGGGGTTGGGTGCGGGAGAGGTCAGGGGGGCGTCGCTTACTTGGGCAGCACGGCTCCCAACGTGACAGACACACCTCTCTGGCAGCAGCTCCTAGGTGGGAGGGGCCGGGGGGTCTCTGCGTGCCGCTCCCGCAGTTCCCGGCCAATGGGAGCTCCAGAGACGGCGCTCGGGGCAAGGGCAACATGTGGGGCCTCTCCCTCTTCCTCCTCTCTCTCCCCCCCCAGGCCGCAGGGACATGTCAGCCGCTTCCGGGAGCAGCACAGAGGGAGGGAGGCAGTGCAGGCAGGGAGCCACCTTAGCCCTGCTGCAGGCACGTCTCTGCGTGCCCCTTGGGAGGAGTGGGGCAGCGGGTCTCCGTGCACTGCCCCTGCCAGCACACGGAGCTGCCTCCCCCCCCACCAGGGGCACACAGAGACGTACCAGCAGCCAGCCACTTCTGGGAGCAGCATGGGGCCACCAGCCACGGAATGCAGGCAGCCTGCCTGCCTGAGCCCTGCTGCGCTGCCGGCCGGGACTCGGGAGAGGTTGTCAGATGAGATTTGTCCTGCATTTTAGCGGGCCCCCCTGTCATTGGGGGCCCCGTGCCACCACACTGTTTGTTTCATGGTAAATCCACCTCTGCATCAAGGGATGCCCGACAGCTTTCACTGTCCCCGTGGCATGACAGAATTCCTGGGGGCGGGGGGAGAATTTCTTAGTTTGTATTTGTATTGCAGACCTCCCAACAGTCCTGGGTTTTGTGGGGCTGTCCTGCTTTCACCCACAAAATCCCCTGTCCCTGTTGAAGCAGCTTCTGTCCTGCACAACTGGCTGGGCTTGTCTCCCCACTCGGGGCATTTCAACCTGGCCCTGGCAAGAGGGGTTGCAGTGCCACACAGGTTTGACCTGGCCACCTGACAGGGGGTGGCTGGGCCACATTTGACTGAGTGGCATTGCAATTCTGTGCACTGGGAGCCAGGTCACAATGCCTGGAGCAGAGTCAAGCCCAGCCAGCCCTGCAGGACAGGAGGCACAGGAGCTGCTACTGCTGTGGGGTGAGCATGGGGGGGCTAGCTCTTCCACTTTCTTCTCCCTCCCCGCCACTTTAGCTACTGGAAATGTTGGCAGATATGGTATTGGCTTTAGGAGCTATAATACCTTGCTATTTGTGAGCAGCATTCAGTTGTTGGGTGGTTTGTAAAGTGTTACAGTTTGTTAGGTCAGGAAGAGCCCCATTAAACTGGTAGTGTTGTCTGGCTTGCCACGAGGGTGTGCAGCCTACTTTCCTCCTTCACCTCCACCCACCTCAGTTTAGGGTGACCAGATGTCCCGATTTTATAGGAACAGTCCTGATATTTGAGGCTTTTTCTTATATAGAAGCCTATTACCCCCAGCCCCCACCCCAGTCCCGATTTTTCACACTTGCTGTCTGGTCACCCTACCTATGCATTTGTTATGCAGACAAAACTACACAGGATCATTTCAGGGGGCAAGACAAAGATGCCACATTTATTATGATAACACAATTTGATTTATGACCAATAACTAATATCTAACACCTATGTATATACACACACACACACATACACACAGACATCAAATGTTCTGCAGCTGCTAGATAGTTACCAGTTCTGAATGTAGCTTGAGTTTGTGGCTTGGGTTCATAGATTGTGGCGGCTAACTGGCCAGGAAAGCCGGGCACAAGGAAGGGCTGAGTCTCTGTTGGGCATGCACTGATGCCCTTCCATGTTGGCAGCAGAATGTACCCTCCAAAGTCTTCCATCTCACCCATCCTTTTTGTAGGCTTTAGTTTGAATCCAGACTCTATAGGTCTTGCTGTGTCACGCTGCCTCTGGGTTTGGTGTGATTGATCACCCGTCAATTGCAGACTTGACTTTCAGCCTAGGACCTGGCTTTGATCTTCCTTCTATTATACCTTTGTTCTTTTCTTTTTAGGGTGGACTCTTCTTACTTTGGTCTGGTCCCCACTAAGCCCCCACTTCGAACTAAGGTACGCAAATTCAGCTAATGTTAATAACGTAGCTGAATTCGAAGTACCTTAGTCCGAACTTACCGCGGGTCCAGACGCGGCAGGGAGGCTCCCCCGTCGATGCCGCGTACTCCTCTCGCCGAGCTGGAGTACCGGAGTCGACGGCGAGCACTTACGGGATCGATCCCAGAACATCGATTACCTGCCGCCGGACCCTCCGGTAAGTGTAGACGTACCCTTTGTTAGGGCTCTTGTCTGCATCTTCAGCCGTTGGTGTTTGAACTCTATTTCATCAGAACAGGCTGGGGCTGGAGGTTGATTCCATCATCCATACATACCTCATTCACACATTTAAACTAAACTAATAAGATTACAGCAGGGTTTGCAAAAATGAAGGTTGCAGCAAGCTCACAAAATGGAGTAAGGTTGTAAAATGGAGTTTGAATTACAATATGGCAAACAGCGAACAGAAGTAGACAAGTGTAATGAATGGCAAACAGTGAACAGAAGTTACAATGTAGGCAAGTGTAATGAATGGTGAACAGAAGTTACAATACTGAAACAGTGCAAGTCTCAGTGATTTAAGCAGGAATTGGATTGATAGTGAAACTTACAAAGGCAGCTGGCTGAGCAGCTATGGCTCTTAACAAGCATCTTAACGGTTAATTAGCCAGTTATTGGGGTAACCGGTTTTATGAATGAATATTGTTTCATTCATAAAACTTTACTTATGAAGTTACATTAATAAAGTGAACAATTAAAAACAATTTCATTTATCAGTTTTACACATTGGGAGGCTGGGTAGCACCATGGTTCTGCCAACTCGCTGCCCTTTTTCTGTTCACTTGTTCATGGTGGTGAGCAGTGGCAATGCAGGGACTGCACTCCACAGGAAACTCAGAACCACAATCGATTCTAGCTGATCCTAACATGGCTGCACAGGAAGGAGGACGAGAACCATTATTTCTCCCTTTTCCTCTAGGTGCCCATGTTAGGACTAATGATCACCTGGTGTTAATATGTCTTTAAAAGTTCTTAAGTTGCATTTTGACAATCAACTTTTATTAGGAAAAATCTAAACTGACAAGCTGTTCCTGCTTTTTTCCATCTGTAGGTTATGTTTCTTTGCGTAACACGGAAAAAGGCTCTCGGATGATTGAAGCAATGGATGAGGTCTTTTCAGAGCAAGGCATGAAGTGGCATATAGGGGATTTGTTTACTAAAGTAAGTATGCAACAAAACTGCATAAAGAGTATGTTCAAGGTGACTTGCAAAGGAAAACTAATTGGGTGTCTGCTCTTTATTGCGTCTTTGCAATGTGTGAAGATAGGCTATACGGTAGGTATTTGGGGTGTTTTAAAGTTTTTTCTCCTTTTTCACTTCAGAAATTTGGATTTTGTTTACACTGAAGGGCAAAATTCACTCTTGTTCTGAGGACCAGCATAAGTTCTGTGCAGTACTCACATCTTTAAAATAGTGCTCCAGTGGTATTTAAGGTTTCAGAGTAGCAGCCATGTTAGTTTGTAGCCGCAAAAAGAACAGGAGTACTTGTGGCACCTTAGAGACTAACAAATTTATTAGAGCATAAGCTTTCGTGGACTACAGCCCACTTCTTCGGATGCATAGAATGGAACACACAGAAAGAAGATATTTATACATACAGAGAACATGAAAAGGTGGAAGTAACCATGCCAACTGTAAGAGGCCAATCAATTGAGATGAGCTATCATCAGCAGGAGAAAAAAAAACGTTTGAAGTGATAATCGAGATGACCCATAGAAGGTGTAAGGAGAACTTAACATGGGGAAATAGATTCAATTAGTGTAATGACCCAACCATTCCCAGTCTCTGTTTAAACCGAAGTTAATTGTATCTAATTTGCATATTAATTCAAGTTCAGCAGTCTCTCTTTGGAGTCTGTTTTTGAAGTTTTTTTGTTGCAAAATTGCCTCCTTCAAGTCTGTCACTGAGTGGTTAGAGAGGTTGAAGTGTTCTCCCACTGGTTTTTGAATGTTATGATTTCTGATGTCAGTTTTGTGTCCATTTATTCTTTTGCGTAGAGATTGTCCGGTTTGGCCAATGTATATGGCAGAGGGACATTGCTGGCACAATGGTATTTAAGTGATACATACACCTTGTGCTGTCATTCTGCACAGGGGTGAATTTCACCCATATGCAGCTGATAAAATAGTTGAATTGTAATATCTCAAGAAACAAGAGATTGACAACCAAGCAGCTGGAGAGGAGAGGAGATTTTTAATCCGATTGTTTTAAAACTCTTTGAGTAACAGCTTATTTACCATCAACACCTGAGACATACTTGGAAGAAAGGATGGTATGATTAGAGTCACCACAACTGCCCAGTTTGAGAAAGCTCCCAATATGGGCCTGATACCTCCAGCAAAATCAGGGAAAACTAAACTTAGCATTCCTGATATTTACAAGGCAAAAGCCCCAAATGTTAAAAAAATAAAACACGTTCAGGTTTTCTTTATATAAATAAGCAACTATAACAACAACAAAATGGAACAACCTCAGTATTTTAAATTTCCTTTAGTGGTCACCCTTAATTACTGTGTATGTTGGGCCAGATCCTCAGAGCTACACCAGTTTACAAGAGCTGAAAATTTGGTACATTAAATACATCTAAAGTAACAAAGTTAATAGAGAACATATACTCTACATGCACATGTGATATTATTACTGAGTTGATGCAAGTGGCTTTCAAACAAAAAAATAACATCATTTTCACTGTACACAAATCAATGAAAAAATATTTCCATTGATGATCATCAAAATGTAGAGGTAGGCAAAGTAAGAAAAATGCTCCTTGAGAAGTCAGAAATCCAGTGATTTAGACTTTTGAATCTGGCTTGTTACAAATGGACTAGCAAATGAATAGTATAAACAGGTCTGATTTGTTGATCTAAAGATATTTACCTTTTGATATTGACAATTTGTGTTTTTATATACTGTTAAAGTTTAACTTTTTCAATTTCAACATCTGTTTTCATTAAATAATTGTCTGATTGCTCCCGATAATTTCACACCACTGTGAAAATTTAAATTGATAAAATCTTTTAAAAATAAACATTTGATATTAGCCATTGAAATGATAAAAAAAAAAATTGAATTCTGACAAGGCTAGCAATAAGATACTAAGAAAAGGTCTGCAAAATAAAAAACAATAAAATAATGTACAGGACTGAAAACAAGCTGATTAAAATCATAGGATGCAGGATGGGAGTGGAATACATGGGGGTGGGGGATGCCCAGCCAAGGGCTGGGGTGAGTTGATTTTCATGCACACTCACTAGGGAAATAGTTGACATTAGGTCAGAGCCCAATACTTTTCACTGTGGAGGCTTGTGTTCAGTTAGGTGACAAGTGGGCAGAAGCCAATTCATTCCTCCCTGTGGTTAAAAAGGGCTCAGTGAACACTGCAGAGTTCACCTCAGAGAGTTTCCATTTAATGCTCCCTTAAGGAGGAAGGGATTCGATGAGTCTCTGGCAGAGGATACAGCTTTTAACCCCTCACCAATCCAAAGGGAAAGGAACCATTAAACCTTCGGAGGGGCCTCTCCATGGTGTTATTGAGTCTTGCCAACTCGCTAGACAGGAAGAAGCCACACTGTCATTGGCTGCTCCTTCCATGCAGTTCCCCCTCCCCCAGATGGGAGTGCAGTAACAGGTGCTTTGCCTCAAGTAGAGCTTTTGCTTCTTGTTCAGTTGTAGATGAAGATTTAGACAAGACACAAATGCTCCAGGACCCAAAGATGCATGGTCTGCCTTAGGGCTCAGCCTACATTCTTCCGCCCACCCCCCTCAGCCCTCAGATTATGTGTGTAGTAGCATCATTCACCAGTGAAGGTTTGGATTATGTTTTTATTTATTTTTTGATTAAGGTTTTATTTTTCAGATCAATAACAACCTGGTGCAGGAAACCTTTAGTATCCATGGATGCCCTGTGAAAGAGACAATAGTCGTGGAATCAACTCTGACCAAAGCCGTATACCTTGCACCGTAACTGGTTGATCAGTGGAAGACTCACTGCCTTTTGAATTGCGCAAAATACAGACAGTGAATAAAAATAAAATAAATACAGATAATAAAGTTTAGTCACCTTCTTCCAAATTATGGTGAAATTCTTAGGATGTTCCTTTTAACTAACCAGCTTTATTACTGCATTTTAACAGCTATTTTCAACAGCATGTTTTTTTCAACAAATAGTCCCATTTTTAGAGAGCACTTCTTTACAGGATCTTTGAAAAAACCCACTTTAGGTTCTTCTATTTGCCTACATTTATAAATAAAGTCAACCAGTACAAAAAGTTTTATGTTAAGAAATCACTGGCTTCTTTTCCAGTTCTCTAGAGGGCATTTTCTCTTTCCCTGTACTACTTCTTAAAACTCCACCATAAAATCTACCCTAACATCCAACAAATCTCTTACAACAGCTTAGTCCTAAGTATTAGCCTGGGGAGTCTGTTCTACTAGCAGCAGTGTGACAGAGTTGTTTGAATGTTACCAATAATATGTCCAGTAATCTCAAGTGTGTGGTGATGCACATCATGCATCTGAAGAGAATAATGGGCCCAACCACTCTATTTCCAAGGCAAAATAAGCCTGCTCTTCAAGTCCATGGGAGTCTTTCCATTGGTTTCAGTGGATTTTGGATGAAGTGCTTAAAGAGGGGTACTGTTCATAACATTGGAAGGCAGGGGGAAGAGTCTTCCTATGTTGCATAGGATTTACTGTATTGGCTCAGACCAGGTACCCACTTATTCCACAGATTATTTGTTAATATACTTTGCTTTATCTTTACCCTGTTTAAATTTAATCTGTTCCCACGGCACCCAGGCCCACAACGTGTTTGGTTATCCTGAATTTTGCACTGTCAGTAAGTTTTATACCGAAATATATTAGTATTAAGAAGTTGAGATAATTATAAAGCCATTACATTATATAATGGCATAGTCTCATCATAAGGAAATGTGTTCAAATTTGGTCACTTAATCTTTTTTTTTAAAAAGGGGAGGCATAGCAGTAGTATATTATCATATTGAACTTTACTTTTTAAACTTTTTATCTGTATTTATTTTATTTTTATTCTCTGTTTGCATTTTGTGCAATTCACATAAAAATTGTAAAGGAAATAGATACCTTGATGCTGAAGAAAATACCCAAATGTTAAAATGTTTTAGTCTTTCCCCGAGGCTGACTGTTCCAATGATCTTATATGTATATGGTTTCCTGTTTGCATCCCTTCTCTGTTTTTCTCTGTCACGGGAAGAAATGCAAGCATATTTTAAAATGAAAAATATGGCTTCTAATTTTGAATTATTAAACCTAATTAATCCTTGTATAACACTGGGGAGAGGGGAGTTATTTTGGAGACAAATTTGATCCATGGTTTGTTTTCTCTGCAAGGTATTGCTGATTTTAGTAAACCAAAGAGCCACTAATATATGTTCCACCAACCTGAGGAGCCTGGTACCTTGTGATCTATGGGGCTTGAGAAGCAAAAAATGAGGAAAAAATAGAAAGGCATTAAAACACCCAGTCTGTTTTTTTTAATCAACTGGGAAAGGAAAGAGAATAGAAAGAAAGTAGAGGAGATGACAGAGATGAACCAAAACAGAAACATAAATAAAGTGGCCCTACCTTTTTTAAAGGTTTAGTACCACTGAAATACAGTGTGTACTGACTGTTCAGTATGCCATTGAAATGCTGATTCTACCAGCCATAAGTACCATCTTTAAGGCTTTAGAGCCTTAGGATATGTCCACACAACAATAGACACTTGCAGCTGGCCCACGCTATTCAACTCAGACTCGAGAGCTAGGGCTATAGGGCAGTTTTATTGCTGTGTAGACTTCCAGGCTTGGGCTGGAGCCTGGGCTCTAGGATCCTGGTGGGGGGGCAAAGCGGGGGGAGAAGGGAAGGGTCCCACAGCGTGGGCTCCAGCCCAAGCCTAGAAATTTATACAGCCCCATAGCCTGAGTCTTGTGAGTCCTAGTCAGCTAGCATGAGCTAGCCATGGATTTTTTTCATTGCTGTGTAGACATACCCTTAGATATGCTCCTTCTTGTCATCTTATTTAGAGCAATTTCTTGAAAACCTTTACTTATACAAGTTGCCTCAATGATGTAAATTAAACTATTAACAAGTAAAAATGATTCTTAGGAGTAGGCATACTTGCATTACCCTAGTGCAGGGGTAGACAACCTATGGCACGTGTGCCAAAGGTGGCACGCGAGCTGATTTTCAGTGGCACTCACACTGCCTGGATCCTGGCCACCGGCCCGGGGGGCTCTGCATTTTAATTTAATTTTAAATAAAGCTTCTTAAACATTTTAAAAACCTTATTTGCTTTACATACAACGATAGTTTAGTTATAGACTTAGAGAAAGAGACCTTCTAAAAACGTTAAAGTGTATTACAGGAACGCAAAACCTTAAATTAGAGTGAATAAATGAAGAGTTGGCACACCACTCTGAAAGGTTGCCGACCCCTGCCCTAGTGTTTGTAGCAAGTATATAACATCAAATACATGTTCAAGAAGAGGGCCTATTTAACTCAACTGGAAAAAAGCAGGATACTTCAGGAAACTTTTTGTTTTAAGCCATCAGTGACTACATACATTAGTGTTAAATATCTGTGGTTTGGGGAACATCTGAAACTTCTGACTAACCAGGTGTACGGATTAATGGAAGTGCTATTCTGAGGTGCAGTTTCACTGATATAGAAATATAAGGAACAGAGGGAGTAATGCTGATGTTAGCTTAATACTTTTTTTTTATTAAAAAAAGTAAAAACAAAAAAACTTTCTTGAGAACTGCTATACAAATACAAAGCTGTTGATTAGAGCTTACCGCAGGGGTTGGCAATCTTTCAGAAGTGGTATGCCGAGTCTTCATTTATTCACTCTAATTTAAGGTTGCACGTGCCAGTAATACATTAACGTTTTTAGAAGATTTTTCTATAAGTCTATAATATATAACTAAACTATTGTTGTAAGTAAAGTAAATAAGGTTTTTAAAATGTTTAAGAAGCTTCATTTAAAATTAAATTAAAATGCAGAGCCCCCTGGATCGGTGGCCAGGACCCAGGCAGTGTGAGTGCCACTGAAAATCAGCTCGCGTGCCGCCTTTGGCACACATGCCATAGGTTGCCTACCCCTGGCTTACAGGTTCAAAGAGGCAAACTGAGAAGTTAAGTGTGTGATGAACTAACATAAGACCACAGGATGGACACACTGTAGATTAGGGTAGTTAGGATTTTTGGATAAAGGGAATTTGGATAACTGGAATTATACTGTATTACAAAACCTAGATAATAAATTAAATTGATAGTTACATGTCCATAGGTTTCTGAGGACTTGAGTGAGATGTAGGATTAAAAATAATATTGATAACAGCCTTCCTTTTAAGGAAGTGTATTATATATATGAAGCTCAAATTAATAAATTTAAGGACACAAATTATAACATTGTATAAGCTTTTATACCAGAGTCACTACTATGATAACTGAGAACTTTAATTGAAAGCTAAGTCCTCCCAACTACAATGTGAAGTAATGTATTTACTGAGCTGCCTGGAGTATTTTCTTTCAAAGTCGCTGATACTATATCACATCAAATGCACCCCTGAATGGTTGTATTTGGCCCACTCTATTTTACAGGACAGGGTCAATAACAGAAGAACGCAAGGACTGGGTTCTCATGGAAGAGGTGCTTATAGTGACTCTGACTGTGGTCTTTGCAAGTCAATAAAAATCATGCATGTTTTCTGAATATTTCATGAAGGTATTTCTTGAACTTTTCACCCACAAAAGCATAGATCACTGGGTTCAGGCAGCAGTGGATGAAGGAGATGGTTTCAGTCACCTGCAGGGACAGGTCTAGGTTTTTACTACAGTCATCTATGATGCACAGGCTTTGCAAAGAAGCCAGAAAAAGTGCAATGTTGAAGGGCGCCCAGAAGAGGAAAGACACAACTACAACAACAAAAAACAGCTTTATACTTGTTTCGGTTCACGCATCTCTGCAGGTTTTACAAGATGTGGGAGTAGCAGAAAATGAGAGTGCCAAACAGGATCAAGAAACCCAATATATTGACTTCAAAATTGGTTAAAAGTTTCCAATGGTCCTATTATCCTGGTAATAAGAAGCACACTTCACAATGCCATCTTCATTAAATTCTTGGATAAAGAAGATATTTGGAATTGAAGATATTTCTCAAACTTTTTGATACCAGGGACCAAGCTAAAATGGCCACTGACCAAATGGCGAGGCTTATAACAATGCTGAGCAGGGTTGTTCGAACTTTCCGAGCGTACACAGCGTGGACGATGGCTAAGTACCTGTCTATGCTCCTGAGGGTTATGAAGAATATGCTGCTGTAGAAACCAATGTAGTAAATTCCACATATTAATTTACATATTGTGTTTCCAAAAGTCCATTGGCCTGAAGCATAATGAGCCAGGAAGGGGATGGAGAAAACATAAAACAGGCCAGCAATGGCGAGGTTCAGCAAATAGACATCACTCAGGCTGGTCAATTTCTTGCAAACTACCAGAACACAGATGACTAAGCTGTTTCCCACCAAGCAGAACACGAACACCACACAGTAAAAGCACACCACACAGGAAAAAATACTGATCCAAAGATCTTGATATTCCGTGTGCTGCAGGTGGAGCCCCACTTGGAATAATAATCATAAAAAGTAGAAGACTTGTCTCAATTGAATAATTCATCATGAGGTGACTTGTTCAAGAGCACAGAATTTAATACAACCCAACAATCCTATTGTTTAGTTAGTAATCTAGGCACAATTGTGCCCTGACACATCACACTAGTTAACAAGATTGCACAGGCTGTAAAGGGGTAGAAATTGGCCATGAGGACAGGCTAGCCTGTTCAGGTAAAAGAACATTTTGTCCTCAAGCCTCACACAAGACCTGAACCAAATCAAAGCTTTTTTTGAAGTTTGAAGATATTTGGCTAACTTTGGGGTTTCATTAGATTTATTTTTTGTGAGCATCTCCGCTTTCAGTTATTATTGTCAAAATCCCACGAGAAAGGTTGTTCCCCAGTGCTTAATTTGTGCCAAGGCTTGCCAGGGCTGAGCTTCAGCACTTGTGGGCTTGGCAGTTCGTAGCCTCAGCATCTCTGGGCTTCCTCTTTCAGTTATGAAAGTAAAAAAATGCTTGCACCCCAGCACCTCTTTCATTGCAAATTAAGCACTGCTCTCCTCAAACCATTTCCATGAAAATAAAAACAGGAAATACTGGGAAGCCCATGAGAGAACAGGCTAGCATTGGGGAGGCAATGGATTTGTGACTTTCTTGGGTGGTGTGTCAGGGACGTGGTGTGTTTCCATGAGAAGCGGAACAACAAATAGTATATTAGCGAGCAGAAGAATTTTGAGAGTCTGATTAACTAGATAACTATACTCAGGCCCAAATCCTGTCCCCAGTGCTCAGCTTGAATGACTGGTACTCATGGGGATTCCCATTCACTGTGCATCCTGTTCAGCAGGTTAAGGAACCAGACTGACTTCATGGTGCATAATTAAAGCACCAATAAAACTGAGGTAGTGAACATGCTGAGCACCCTATTGTTTATCATTTCCTTGTCTCTATGTTTTCTTCAGAAAGGGCAGACAGCCGTGCTCACAGAGGACTGCACACATCCAGCCTGAGATTTCACACAAAGTCCATTTAGAATTATGAGTGCAAAAGAAAAAAAAGCATCTGAATTTTTTTCTTAGTAGGTGACAACCACTTTTCCCCAGGACTTCAGCCTTGCTAGTGCCACGCTATAATATGCACCTTTCTAATTTACTAGAGACAAACAGTTAACTTGACAAATATATTTTGTAAATTACAAGCTCTGCTTATCATCACTGCATGCTGGGTGCAATTATCTTTTGAATCTATAGTACGTGTGGTGTTCCTACAGAGTCAAGGTGTTAATTTGAATGCATTCGCTCGCTCTCTCACTCGTTTAGGCAGAAACAAACATTAAATCCGCAGCTGCCAATTCTTGTCAAGAATGTTTTTTAAACATGCAGGGCCAAAATTTTTGTCCGTGGGTGCCCAACCCTCGTTTGTATTTAGGTACCTAAATAAAAGTAGCCGTTTTTCAAAAGAGATGATCATTGCTCACTGTTCTGGAAGTCAATAAGAATTGTGAGTGCTCAGCAGCACTGCAAACCTGGCCATTTTTATTTAAAAATAGCTAAATAAAGATGTAGATGCCTAACTTAAGGCAAGTTTGACCTATCTAGCTTGTTTATTATACTGTAATCCCCCAGATGACCCAGTCATGAAGGAGGTTCAATATAAACACATCTGAGTCTGAATTTCCAAGGTCTCCTGAAGTTACTTCATGCACCTAGCCCCAATCTGACTACAGAGCAGCAACGTATCCGCTTGGCAAATAAAAATAAAGGTAAAGGCTTCGATTCTAGATCACGTCCCACCTATGTTTGTAGTAGAGAGTGGCAGCCTCAGGGAAGGTGTTGCAGCTCCCTGGCCAACCAGCCTGCATGAATGTTAGAACAGCAGGGGGCCAACTCTAACTTCTGCCACTGGTGTAAGTTACATCACTGACAGCTCAGGAGTAACAGAGGCTCTGCTCTATCATGCCTCCTGCAAACCAAATGCCGCTTTCCTGCCCTTATATCAAGAATGGGAGGGGAAGGGGAAACACAGTTGATGAAGAAGGCAGCAGACTCTCCTCTGACAGTTTTCCATCCACTTGAAGAGTTCCTCTGTACAAGGGGGGATGTTGTTCCAGCTCTCTCTCTGGCCATTTTAAAGCCATTTTGTATCAGGCTACACAAAGCGGCCCTACTAGAGCAGAGAATCCAGGTCAAAGTGTCAAGAGAGGTGCACTATATTGTGTTTCTCAAACTTTTTGATACCAGGGACCAGTCTGCTGTCTTCATAAACTTCATAAACATGAAGGAGATCGCAGGGACTAGCACTGGTCCACGGACCAATTGTTGAGAAACACTGCACTATAATATCAATGTAGATCAAATGTTAAGGGCCTCACCTACAGAGGGGTCACTTTTCCTTTTATGGGGGCATGCTCTAGAATTCCTGCCCTTTTGCCTCATTAGGGTTACAATTTCAGGGAGCTGAACTCAGGAAGACTATTAGGGCCTGATTGTCAGATTAGCTGAGAACCTGTCAGGCCCAGCGGTGAGGATCACCGTTGAGGATCAGGTTTGAGTGACCTTGAACTTGGGTGTGGGACAGAATGCTGAGAACCAGCCCTGGTCACTGCAAGCTGATATACAGCAGCAGCTACTCCCAGGTGTGATGAATCCTGTGGCAGGGAACAGCAGCTGGGCAGAGGCGCTAGGGCTCTGTAAGATGAGCCTGCAGATGACTCCAATGCATGTTTGGTCACTTCTGAAAGAGTAGCTATGAGCGCAGATTGGGAGAAGAGAACCTGGGCCCTATGGCTACACCCTATTTGACAGGGGATGCTCAGGTGACCAACCTGGCTCTAAATGACGAGCAGGCACAGGATTATGATGTGGTTAAGGTGGCCATCCTAGATCAGGTGGGCTTATCCCCTCAAAAGTGTCAGCAAAAAATTTTGGGCCACTAGATGGACTGGCAGGCAGGCGGGAGGGGGGATTTACAGCCCAGGGCATTTGCCCAGAAACTGATGGACTAGGCTACCTGCTGACTGAGGCCAGATGCTCCGACGGTGGGTGAGATTATGGATGCAATGATTTTAGAACAGCTCCTGCAGAACACTCGGGAATGGGTCAGGAGGCATCAGACAGTGACCCTAAATGACTGCAGTCAAGCTCCCAGAATTCATTGAGGCGGACATCGCCAGCAAAGAGGGGTCATAGTTCAAGGGACTGACTCTGGGGTGGAGAGTCAGAGAACTGTGGCTGGAAAGGTGGCAGAGAAGAAGAGGGTGGAACCTAGGGTGACTCCAGCTGGCTGTCAGGATACCATGTGTTATTAGTATGGGTGACAAGGACACATAAAAAGGGGCTGCCCACCTATGGAATGTGGGTTTGCAGAGTTCTGCAACTGGGCCAGGAGTTTTGGACATGGAAGGGGAAAGAAACTACCCACGGTTTCTGTAAGGCTGTGAAGGTGGATGCCTCTGAACAAGGCCCAAACTGTGACTGGGATGTGTGAAAGAGAAAAACCAATATTACTTAGGGTTACCATATTTAAAAAATAAAAAAGGAGGACACTCCACGGGGCCCTGGCCCCGCCCCTTTCCCCACCCCGCCCCCGCCCCAACTCCGCCCCTTCCCCATCCCAAATCCGCCCCTTCCCCAAAGTCCCCGCCCTAACTCCCCCTCCTCCCTCCCAGCCACGCGAAAAGGGCTGCCCAAGCGCTACCGGCTTCACGGTTTGCCAGGCAGCCTCCAGACCCTGCGCCCCCGGCCGGTGCTTCCCCAGCGCAGCTGGAGCCCAGGAGGGGAAGCGCCCAGCCGGGGGCGCAGGCTCTGGAGGCTGCCCAGCAAACCATGAAGGCAGTAGCGCTCGGGCTCCGGGCAGCCCCTATGCCTCCGGACCCTGCGCCCCCAGCCGGGCACTTCCCCTCCCAGGCTCCAGCTGCTGTGCTCCTCCCCTGACTCTTCAGCTCTGTTTAAGAGCCAAGCTGCCCAAGCCAGTGCTACCGGCTTCGGGCAGCCCCCTTGCCTCCGGACCCTGCGCCGCCGGAGCAGAGCAGCTGGAGCCAGGGAGGAGAAGTGCCCGGCCGGTGGCTGGGGTCCGGAGGCAAGGGAGGGTGCCCGAAGCCAGTAGTGATGGCTCGGGCAGCTTGGCTCTTAAACAGAACCGAAGTCTGAGAGGGGAGGAGTAGAGCAGCCGCGGGAGAGGAAGCGCCCGTCCGGTATTTTTCCCGGACATGTTCGGCTTTTTGGCAATTCCCCCCGGACGGGGGTTTGATTGCCGAAAAGCCGGACATGTCCGGGAAAAAACGGACGTATGGTAACCCTAATATTACTGCCATTTGCCCTGGCCCTCGGTGGACATGATGGGTAATTATGTCTGTTGCTATGAAAAGGAACTTATGGGTTAGCAAAAGCTCTGGTTCCAGTAACTGGAGGCGGCTGAGGCTCGGATCTCCAGCAGCCCATAATTTTGAGAAAAGCCCAAAACAAACATTCCAGCCTCATGATCATTTCACACTTTCTATCTAAATACTCACGCACCCCCTCTCACCAGGGTATGAGTAACTAACAGAAGTTATCAGCACAACATAAAGGCCCACAAATGATCCATTTTGAAGGACCTTTTCTCAAGAAACACTGATAGAAATTCTTTTTATAAAATCAGTACAGCTCAATTGCATACAGCCATGAGGATCGGATAGCAGAGGCTTCAGCTAGTAGGAACCAAGCAAATTTTCTCAAGACATTTTCTTTTCTGTAACTTTTTCTGAGTCTCCTGTTTATTGTGAGGTGGTGGTGAGGAATACCATTCCTGTGCACATTTGAGAGCCTCCTCGGACAATTTTCTCAGAGTGAATAACAATTCTTTAGTATTTGAAATCCCACAAAAGAACATTTAAGAGACATTATCAGATGCAATGTAGGCATGAACTCCAGTGACACTACATAAAAACTTCCAATAACTCCAACAACATAAGCCAACACCACAACAAAATAAGGCAGCTTTTATCCATTAGTATATTCCAGATAGATGAAAAACAGAGATCAGAAAACATTATTTACAATAGATATTACAAATAACAATTAGCATCAAAGTACAGTTGTCTGAAAAACCTTAATTATGAATTTCCTCTTTTTCATTTTTCCCCCATAATTACAGCATTCTAATAAAGTTGTTTTGACTTAATGGATTTGGGACCATATTCTTTGCTGATGTAATCAATGGAGTGATGCCAGTTTGCACCAGGGAGAATTTGGCACTTTAATGTTTTGTTATTTTTGTCTGGAATTGTGTTTGCTTTTTTGGGTGGTTGGTTGTTTTAAGAGAGGCCACATGGAAACTGAAAACTGTACTGATCATGTCAGTGGATTTGTTAACCAAGTGAGTCCTATGTTGGATAAAATGACTACGACTTGGGAGCCTATAGTTAGCTAGCTTGATATTACTTGTTTGTGGTGTAAATGTTTGCTTTAAATATTGTGATCTATAACTGCATGACAGGAGGTGTTCCACAATGCCCCATCTTGACCGCTCCGGCCACTGTTTTGAACTCTGCTGCCATTGGCCAGGAACACAAGAAACTGTCCCTCCCCTTTAAAGCCCCCTGAATTTTTGAAATTCCATTTCCTGGTTGTCCAGCTCACCTAGGAGAGCTCACCTAGCAACTCTCAAGCACACCTAGCAACTGCCCAGCTGACCATGCCTGCTCCACACTGCAGATACACTCCTGCCTGGTGTACAGAGGAGGTGTTGGATCTCCTGGGTCTGTGGGGAGAAGAGGCTGTGCAGGCACAGCTCCAATCCAGACACAGAAACATCAACATCTACGAGCAGATTGCCTGGGACATGGAGGAGAAGAACTACAAGACAGACCTGCAGCAGTGCCACATGGAAGCCAAGGAGCTGCGGCAAGTGTACCAGAGGGCAACAGAGGACAACAATCACTCTTGTGTGGAGCCGCAGATGTGCCGCTTTTACAAAGAGCTACATGTCATTCTTAGTAGAGACCCCACACCATCCCCAAGAGGCCTGTGGATACTTTGCAGGAGCCAGTGTCACAGGCCACCACTGTGAACAGCAAGAATGTGGACAAGGAAGAGGAGCAGGATTATGGGGGACAGGCAACTGGGGTATCCAGCAGCACAGCAAGCCAGAACATGTTTTTGAGTCCTGCACAATCCAGCCAGCCCTTCAGTTGAGCATGGAGGAGCCTGATGCAGGGGAAGGAACCTCTGGTAAGTATGCAGTTTGTTTTGAAATTACAGGGATGGAACCCCCAAAGTAGCAGGACACATCTGTTCATGTACTCTTTAACTGGTGCTAGAAGAGGTGGTTAAATAACCAATACAGGTTGAGGACCTATTTGCTTTTCATTCCCCTGTAGAGTTAAGCAGAGGTGGCCCCTGTTTGTTTGTAAACTGTTTGTTTACATGCACTGGGATGTCCCATGAATCCTCCATAGATATCCTGATGAAACTTTCCTGCAGGTAGCCTGCAATTCTCTGCTGAAGGTTTATGGGGGAAGGGAGCTGTCTTAGTTCTTCCACTGCCATAGGACACTTTCTCACACTACTCAGCAATTACTTCAGCAAGCACCACTGCAGCACACACAGGCAAGTATCATACGGTCCTGGTGGCACCTTGACACCTGCAGGAGCTGTTCCCTTTCAGCCTCTATTACCCTCAGGAGTGAGATATCATCTAAAAACACCACCGACTGTGGAAAACAGTGCCAGTATTCAGTTCAGTTGCCCTATACACATGAACTCATGCCCGTGAGCTATCCCTCCTCATATCACCAATCCCCCCAATGTCCTGGGCGGTACTCACCATGGCTGGGACTGCCGCCATGCTGTAGAAATCCCAAGGAGCTTACCTAGATTCCTGGGGCTCTGTGTGCTGGTAGCTCAGGGAGAAGCACACTGTCCCTGGAGGAAGTGGGACCCAAGGGCAGACTCAGAGTCTGCTCAGCAGCCAAAAGGGAGAGAGGAGAGACACTAGTTAGAACAACACGGGTCCCTGTTGGTTTGGGGAAAGATGGCTGGTGTGCCTGCTCAGAGGAAGGGACAGACTCAAATGATTGACAAGTGAAAGCCCAAGAAGAAGAGCCAGCCTGACCAATAGGGAGTGAGAAGCCCTTCCCTGGGAGCTCAGGGGTGGGAGAAGCCAGTTTGGAGCAGTCTGGAGCCAGCCAGGGCAAGGGCAGGATTTGCTGTGTGGGGAGCTGGTGAGTTCCAGGCCTGCATGCAGGGCTCCCCCGGAGAACTGGCCTCTGGGGACTTGACAGCAAGATCCCTCAGCTTGAGCCTTTCCGGCTCCAAGGTGACTCTCAGTTTGTAGAGCTTTGTTGGGAAATTTCCCCCCCGCCAGACTGAGTTAAGCTTCCAGCTCTCTAGGTGAGATCAGTCACCACTGCTCTGGGTGCTACTCCAGGGCTGCCCACCTGCTGTGAGTGTGTCTGAGCACTTGGGCGGGAGATTAGGCGCTTAGTGTAGTTTTGTAAGCCGCACCTTGAGCCCTGCACCCATTGGTGGTGAGGAGAAATCCTGGCACCAGAAGCAGCCTGACTCCTGCATGAAGAGGATGCCTGCCAGCAGCGATGGTCAGCCCTCTGCAGTGACCGAGGAGCCCAGAGCCATCTCTGAATCTGAAGATCCATTACAGAGTTGTGAGTCACCATTTTTTAGTTAGTTGGTCAGGAAAAATGTTTGGGAGACCCCTCACACCCTGAACTGTGTGCTCAAGCCAGGGGATAAGGGTTTGGGGATTTTATTACCTGGTGCCCTACTAAATTTGCGGAAGGACTTAGCACCTTATCCCACCTGTGAGTCTACTGCTGTACAGATGATATCGTGGTCACAGGTCATCCAGGGACCCTACAAAGTACACATACCAATGGGACACTAATTTTACGTTTGCTATATTAGGTCACGTGACTGGAGAAATTCACGGGTATTATAAGTAGAGTCACTGGTGATCCTGAGAATAGTGTTTTACCCTGTTATGTTATATTTATCTTCTCTTTAATATAATTTCTATGTTAAATATACTGTACAGTAACTCCTCACTTAACATCCTCCTGGTTAATGTTGTTGCATTGTTTCGTTGTTACATCACTGATCTATTAGAGAACATGCTTGTTTAAAGTTGCACAATGCTCCCTTATAACATTATTTGGCAGCTGCCTGCTTTGTCCATTGCTTGCAGGAAGAGCAGCCCGTTGGAGCAAGCTGGTGGGAGCTTAGAACCAGGGTGGACTGGCAGCCCCCCTATTAGCTCCCCTAAGTTCCCTGTGCGGCAGCCGCCCAGCAGGCTATCAATTGCCAGGCAGTTCAGCTGTCTCTTCCCCCACTGCTGTGTGCTGCTTCTGCCCTCTGCCTTGAAGCTGCTCCCGGGAGCCTTCTGCTTGCTGTGCAAGGGGTGGGGGAGAAGAGGGGTGCTGATGTCAGGCTGTCCCTCTCACCCCGCTTAGGATGAAGGGAGTTTGCTGGCAGCAGCTGCTGTCTCAACTTGCTGATCTACTTAAAAAGGCAATGTACTTAGAGTGGCGTCAGTGTACTTAAAGGGGCAATGTGCGTGTCTCTCTCACACACACACACGGTGTGTCTCTCTCTCTCTGTCTCCCATTCACACACATGCACCACCCGACACTTTGAAAGTGGAGGGAGTGGTGCACTCCAATGGGATAGCGTGGGTTCATCATCACGTTCAGTTTCCGCAGGGACTGTTTGCAGCCACTGCCATGAGTCTATTGTGTCTCCTCCCTCCATTCGTGCTGCCTTGTAGAGTGTGAGGCTACATTAACAACAATGGGTTAACCCTTGAGGGCTCAGCCAATTGCTAGTTCATCATTTAGCAGCGAGACATTCCCTGGGAAATATCCCACCCTCTAACACCTCAACCAAGCTTCACAATCATCATTGCTGTGTACGGTATTAAATTGTTTGTTTAAAACTTATGCTGTGTGTATAGATATGTCTTTTGTCTGGCAAAAAAAATTCCCTGGAACCTAACCCCCTCTATTTATATTAATTCTTATGGGGAAATTGGATTCACTTAACATCGTTTAGCTTAAAGTAGCATTTTTCAGGAACATAACTACAACATTAAGGAGTTACTGTATATGTTTGTGTTATTTCTTGGAAGCTTCCCACTATCTGGCAAATAAGGGGGGTTACTCTGTGATTTGTATTTTCCTCCCACGCTGCCAAGGTGACCCTGCCAGGAAGGAGCATAGGGGGGTGGAGGCACTGCTAAATAAATTAATAAGGGAAGAAAAAGAAGTTACACCCTGCTGAGTGGTGGCAGGATCCAGAAGAAGCCAGGTCTGTCCACCAAAATCTGTAAGGAGATTGGCACTAAAGGAGGTAACCGGGTGGATAGGGGATGCTACATTGGAGGCATCGCTGGGATCCCGTCTTTTAAACTCAGATCTTAAATACACCTCTGCTGACTTCGCAGGGAAATTGAGTAAATTCCCAGTATGGATTACCAGAAGAGGCTTTTAATTTGGTATAAGCTGGAGGGAGCTGACCCTGAATGCCGCTTCATGTTCATTAATATACTTACTGAATGGGAAGTTAGACAAATTGAAGATGAGATTGCCCATGTCAGAAAATGGGAAACCTGTGTGGTTCGGAGTCAGATGCAAGTGAAAGGGGAAACTACTTTTTCTCTCCTTGTAGAGAGCAAGATTACAGGGGCGGCAGGTTTGTAGAAATTTTGGTGGTGCCCAGAGCCCAGACTCCGCCCCCCCCACCTCCCTAAAGCTCCCCCAAACTCTGCCCCCCACCTCCCTAAAGCTCTGGGAGTTTGGGTGGGGGAAGGAGGTCTGGGGTGTGGGCCCTGGGCTGAGGCAGGGGATTGGGGTGCAGGAGGGGTACAGGCTCTGGGAGGGAGTTTGGGTGCAGAAGGGATGAGAGGTTGGGCTCTGGGAGGGAGTTTGGGTGGCGGAGGGGGTCTGGGGTGCAGGCTCTGGGATGGAGTTTGGGTGTAGGTTCTGGGCTGCGGCAAGGGGTGGGGGTGCAGGTTCTGGGAGGGAGTTTGGGTGTAGGCTCTGGGCTGGGGCAAGGGGTGGGGGTACAGGCTCTGGGAGGGAGTGTGGAGGGCTGGGGTGCAGGCTCTTGGACCAAGTTTGGGTGCTGGGTGCAGGCTCTGGCCTGGGAGTGGGGGTGTAGGCTCTGGGAGGGAGTTTGGGGGTGGGAGAGGTGTGTGGAAAGGGGTTGGGGAGCAGGCTCTGGGAGGGGGTAGGAGGGGTGCAGTGCTTACCTGGGGCTCCTAGGCAGGGCGGGCCAGGGGGCCTCTGTGCACTGCTACCCCCAGGACTGCCCCTGCAGCTTCCTATTGGCCGCAGGAACGCTTGGGGCGGGAACAGCATGTGTAGACACAGACACAGTCCCACCCCGCCCAGGGGCTGCAGGCAGGAAGCCAGTTGGTAGGGCCCCAGGCCATTTTAAATCGCCCAGGGGACACGCATAGGGGAGCACCCAGGGGCAGAAGGCAGGGCTGAGGGAGAGACCCAGCCTCAAACACTGCTGGAGCTGGGGAACATTAAGTTTTTCACTTGCTGTGGCCCATGCAGTACAAGGAAGTCCCTCAGGCTACTGCTCAAGTGGGTCCACAGTCCTGGATCATCTAGACTTAAGGAACTAAACTCAGCAGCAGCTGTTTCTTGCACCTCCACCACTCTTCTCTGATCTACACTTTTCTTCAGGAATGTGCATGGTTACATCCATTTGGGATGGAGATATGGATGCTGCAGTAGCTGCCAGGTCACCTGCACTCTGACTAACTGGAAGATCAGGCATCTCCTCACCACTCACATCCTCACTAGGACCGGAAGGCTCACTGTGAACATTTGTGTCTATGTATCTCAGGAGAGCTCCTTCCTGCTAAGATAGAAAAGCTTCCTTTGCCTTCTTTCTTTTTCTGAATGCTGCCCCAGAGGGGCGTTTTCTTCTTTCACTCATGACTGCTGTTCTGTGCCAGCAATAGTGGCTCTCAACACTCAATTGAAGGGGACAAAGAAGCAGGCTGGTAGCAGGGCCTGAGTGAGGGAAGATATCAGCGTCTTAAGGGCCTAACTGGCTCCTATTACTTCAGTTGACTGCCTGTTCTCCTCAAGTGGGTTCAGGGAAGCAACAGGAAACAGGAAGCTCCCTGAGAAGCTGGTGTTAATCAGTCCAGGCTCCTAGGGGTGCTAGAGAGGTACATAAGAGGCTCCTCCTCCTCTCTCTCTCTCCCTGCAGCTCCTGCTGCTTTCTGTTATTCCCTCTCACCTTTTCTCCTGTCTGCCTGTTATGTCTCTTGTGCCCTCCTTCCTCCAGCACAGCACTCCTCCATCTCTGTGCATCTAGAGCAGAGAGAATACACATGCACCAGCAGCAGACACAATTTTCTACACTCTGGGTCCTAGTGACACTCCCCACCCCCCACAGTCTGGCACCTGAGGCAGGTGCCTCAGTTCACCTCACCTGTGGGTAGCCCTACCGACAGCATAGCCTCATGGGGGGTGCTGCCTGCCTCTTGCCCTGTGGTTGCGGGCTGGGGGCAGGATCACAGGGTCAGACACTCAAGGAAGCCCCAGCAGCTGCTCAGGTGAGTGAGGTCCAGAGGTCTCTTCCAGCGTCTCCTGCCGGTGGGTGCTGCCAATTATGTCTGCACCTCCTTCCCCTCTTCCAGTGCAGTAGCAGCCAGCTGCCTAGGCCTGTTCTTGTGCTGTACCCTAGCCGTAGGTGGCAGCACAGGCAAAGGAGAGCAGTGCGGAGCGACAGGGAAGCCGCCCGCTTTTAATCAGCCAGGGACACTCTGAGGCCCAGGGGAGGCGCACAGGGGAGCAACAGGTGGAAGCCGGGGACACTCCAGGCAGGGCCAGGGGAGAGACCCGGCTCCAAACATTGGTGGAGCTGGGCCCCCGGCCCTGAATATTGCTGGAGACCGGACACCACAGGCCCATGTAACTCACCGCCTCTGTCAGCGGGAGAGCTTCTCCCACTGATCCAGGTACCACTGCTCGTGGAGGTGGTTTCATGATGTCAATGCGAGAGCTCTCTCCCATTGCCATGGAGTGGCTACACAAGTAATAATCTTAGAGCAGTGGTACAGCTGTGCCGCTGTAAGCTCCCTAGTGTAGACCCGGCCTGAGTGAATGCACTGATGTTTACTTGCTCCAATTTACTGCCGTGCATTGTAGTACTAGGCATGAACTAAACATGTTGCAGTGGAAGGAAGAAATTATGGCTGAGAAAATTTTAGCCCAAGCCAGAATGTACCATGTTGGCCTGAACCTGAAGACGATCATTTATAAAATAAGAATGGTTTCTAAAAACATTTTCAAGGAATTTTTGCACCTTGGATAAAAGGGTAACTAACATGTCACACCCATGATTTCTGAGGTCTGGTCTACACTACAGACCTATATTGGTACAACTATGTCACTCAGGGGTGTGAAAAATCCACACACCCCCTGAGTGACATAGTTACACTGACATACGCCCGTGTATAGACGGTGCTATGTCGGTGGGAGAGCTTCTCCCATTGACAAAGGCAATGTCTATACTACATAGTTAAGTTGACTTAAGTTACCTTGACGTACAGCCACTGCTGTAATTAAACCGCTGTTGCATGTCCACACTAGCTCCTTCTGTTGGCGGAGCCAGCGCATCCACAGTAGCAGCTCTTGCATTGACACAGAGCAGTGCACCGTGGGTAGCTATCCCACTGTGCAGCTAGCCGCAGGTTGTTTTGGGAAGGGTTTGCAATGCCTCATGGGGGCAGGTTCAGCATCACAGGATGCAGGTTTCTCAATTCCATCATTCCATGGGCATCATACTAGGTTTCCAGCTGATTTTCAACTTCCCCGGATAACCTGCGAACCAGCCATCCAGAGGTGAAAGTAAGCCGAGCCAGTACGCCGTGCCAGACTGTACCGGCTTCCGCAGCAGTGATTTAAAGGGCCCAGGGCTCCAGCCGCTGCGGGAAGCCCCAGGCCCTTTAAAGCACCGCCGGAGCTCCAGCAGCCAGGCTCGGGTAGGGAATTAAAGGGCCAGGTGCTCCTGCCGCTGCGGGGAGCCCCGGGCCCTTTAAAGCGCCGCCGGAGCTCCGGCAGCTGGGCTCGGGCAGGGATTTAAAGGGCTCGGTGTTCTGCTACAGAGATCCCCAGGCCCTTTAATTCACCCCTGAACCCCGGGGCTCCCAGCCGCCTCTGACACTGCTAGCTCCAGGGTGATTTAAAGGCCCTAGGGCTCCCAGCCACAGCGGGAGTCCCAGGGCTTTTAAATCTTGAAAAGCCCCCACCTCTTCCGGTTGAGGCCACGCCCCCGCTCTGGACTCCGCTGTAAGGGTAAGTCCTTTAAGTTACTTTCACCCCTGCAGCCATCTCTGCCAGAAAGCATAGATCCTGCACTGCCCTTCTGTATTGTTCTGTGAGTTATGAACACCAGGCTATAAGAGGAGTGCAATGGGGGTGGGGAGGGGCTATTCATCACCACGCTGACCCCAGACCCCTCCTTGTAGAAGTGACATGTCTGCAGCTGTGCACCAGAAAGCAACTACTTGCCTCCCTTGCCTTCTGCTGTGCCTGCCACAGCTCTTTGAGTTTTACACGGCACTGGTGCTTGTGTCCCTACCATAGCCCTTCCCCTCCATTCCCCAAGCAAGTTCCTGCGACTGGAGCAGAGCTGTACCTGCACGGGCCAGGGGACGCATGCAAGGGAAATACTATCTCAGGGCTAAGGTGCTTAATTTTTGCACATCTGGGCTTAGCAGGTCATCTTCCATGCCCCCTCTGCGGGCTGGAGGCAGAGGAGCAAGGATAGGTGCCCACATGACTCTACGTCAGTTTCCCCACGTGGGTGCAAGAAAGGGGTACAGGATAGGGATACAGGGTGAGGGGCGCAGGTGAGGGTGAGTGCTCTCTAGCCACGCAGCCAGTGCTTAATTTTTGCAGGGACTTGCTTCTTCTATAAGCTGCAGACAGCTGCTTCTCCGCTTTCAAGATCCTATGTTCCGTCTCCCCTCTGTATACAGAGAAAGGGAAGGTGATATAGATCAAGACAGGCAGCAAAATCCCCCGTGCTCCTATCCGTGCAGTTAAAGCAGCCAAACAATTTAGGAAACCTCTCCCGATGGGCAGTTGAAGGGAGAGGTAGCTGCTTCTGCAAACTAAGTCAGGAAGCCACACTGACCTACTGTGCAGAAGTCTTCCAGACGCTTGGTTGCTTAAACAGCAGGGATCACGGATAGGAGCATGGGGGATTTTGCTGCTTGTCTTGATCTGTATCACCTCTCCTTTCTCTGTACACCGGGCGGGAGGTGGGGAGGGAATATTTAGTCTTTCTTTCTACGGGGAGAGGGGTGGACTTTGCTGTGAGTTGGTCTATGTGACACTTCTCTCTCTTTGGGAATGGGGGGGCTTTGTGTCTCTTTGAAGTACACGCAGGAATCTCATTATATCAGCATCTGATCGGCAAACACGGTGGACAATACAATTGCATCCTCCGATATAAAGTGGTTATCCGTGGATTTGCAGGGCTCTAGTTCTCCTGAATTCTGCACAGTCCTCAGTAAGTTTTATATCATAATATATTAGCATTAAGAAGTTGAGATTAGGTAATATGGAAGTAATATATAAATTATATTATATAATGTCACAGTCTCATCATAAGGAAATGTGCTCAATTTTGGTCACTTAATCTTTTTTGAAAAGGGGGGGGACATAGGAGTAGTGTATTATCATATTAAACTTTACTTTTTAAACATTATTATCTGTATTTATTTTATTGGTATTCACTGTTTGCATTTTGTGCAATTCACATAAAAATTATGAAGAAAATAGATAACTTGTTGCTGAAGAAAACACCCAAATGCTAAAATGTTTGAGTCTTTCCCCAAGACTGACTGTTCCAATGATCTGTCTATGGTTTCCTGTTTGCATCCCTACTCTGTTTTCTTCTGTCACGGAGAAAGAAATACAAGCATATTTAAAATGAAAAATATGGCTTCTAATTTTGAATTATTAAACCAAATTAATCTTTGTGTAACCCCGAGTGCCCGTGGGTTATTTCAGAGACAAATTTGATCCATGTTTTGTTTTCTGTACAAGGTATCGCTGATTTTAGTAAACCAAAGAGCCACTAATGTATGTTCCACCAACCGGAGGTGCCTTCTGATCTACTGGGATGGGGGAGCAAAAAATGAGGAAAAAATAGAAAGGCATTAAAAGTACACAATCTACTTTTTCAATAAACTGGGAAAGGAAAGAATAGAAAGACAGTTGAGGAGATGACAGAGATGAACCAAAACAGAAAAAGAAATAAAATGGCCCTTTTTTTTTTTAACGGTTTAGTATCACTGATATACAGTGTGTGATGAATGTTCAGTATGCCATTGACATGCTGATTCTAGTCATATGTACCATCTTTAAGGCTTTAGAGCCTTAGGGTATGGCAACATCGCAATAGACACTTGCAGCTGGCCTGTGCTAGCTGACTCAGGCTCACAGAGCTCCGGTTGAAGGGCTGTTTCATTGCGGTATAGACTTCCAGGCTCAGGCTGGAGCCCAGGCTCTAGGACCCTGCGGAATGGGATGGTCCATGAGCTCAGACTCCACTGCAAGCCCAGAAATCTACTCAGCAGTGACACAGCCCCACAGTCTGAGCTCTGCAAGCCCCAGTCCCAGCCATGAGGTGTTCTTTGTTCTGTAGACATACCCTTAGCTGTAATCCGCCTTGTCTTCTCATTTAGAGTAAATTCTGGAAACCTTTACTCATACAAGTTGTCTCAATGATGTAAATTAAACTATTCACAAGTAATTAATCTCAGGAGTAAGCATACTTCCATTACCCTAATGTTTATAGCAAGTATATACTATCAAAGACAGTAGAACCTCAGAGTTACAAACACCTTGGGAATGGAGGTTGTTCGTAACTCTGAAGTGCTCGGAACGCTGAACAAAACATTATGGTTGTTCTTTCAAAAGGTTACAAGTGAACATTGACTTAATACAGCTTTGAAACTTTACTATGCAGAAGAAAAATTCTGCTATTAACCATCTTAATTTAAATGAAACAAGCACAGAAACATTTTCCTTGCCTTGTCAATTTTTTTTATGAACTTTCCTTTTTGTAGTAGTTTACGTTTAATACAGTACTGTGCTGTATTTGCTTTTTATTTATTTATTTTTGTCTCTTCTTCTGCCTTATTGTGCACTTCTGGTTCCAAATGAGGTATATGGTTGACCAGTCAGTTCATAACCTTGTTGTTTGTAATTCTCAATTTCTATTGTACATGTTTAAGAATGGGGGCTATTAAACTCAACCAGAAAAAAAACAGTATACAGCAGGAAACTTTTTTTTTTAAACCATCAGTGACAACGTACGTTACTGTTAAATCCCATTTGGTTTGGGGAACACCTCAATCTTTTGACTAACCAGGTGTTCGGATAAATGAAAGTGCTATTTTGAGGTGCAGTATCACTGTTATAGAAATACAGGGAACAGCGGGAGTAATGGTGATGTTAGCTTAATACTTTGTACTTTATTAAAAAGAGTAAAAAAATAACTTTCTTGAGATCTGCTATACAAAATACAAAGCTGTTGATTAGAGCTTACATGTGCAAAGAGGCTAATTGAGAAGTTGTGTGTGTGATGAACTAACATAAGGCTGGACACACTGTAGATTTGGGTAATTAGGATTTCTGGATAAAGGGAATTTGGATAATTGGAATTATACTATAAAACCAAGCTTATAAATAGTTACATGTCTTATACATGTCCATAGGTCCCTGAGTACTTGAGTGACGTATAGGCTTACAAATAATAATTTTGATAACAGCCTGGTTCTCCTTGTAAGGTAGCATATTATATATATGAAGCTCAAATTAATACAATTAAGGACACTGAAATTATAACATTGTCTGAGCTTTTATACCATAGTCATTACTAGTGTAACAGAGAGCTTTAATTGAAAGCTAAGTCCTCCCAACTACAACTTGAAGTAATGTATTTACTGAGCTGCCTGGAGTATTTTCTTTCAAAGTCACTCATACTTATATCACACCAAATGCATCCTTGAATGGTTGAATTTGGCCCATTCTATTTTACAGGACAGGGTCAATAACAGAAGAACGCGAGGACTGGGTGCGCATAGAAGAGATACTATAGTGACTCGGAAAGACATTGTGGTCTTTGCAAATCAATAAGAATCTTGCATGTTTTCTGAATATTTCATGAAGGTATTTCTTGAACTTTTCACCCACAAAAGCGTAGATCACTGGGTTCAGGCAGCAGTGGATGAAGGAGATGGTTTCAGTCACCTGCAGGGCCAGGTCTAGGCTTTTGCTCGTCTCGCAGTCATCTATGATGAGCAGGCTTCGCAAAGAGTCCAGAAAAAGCGCAATGTTGAAGGGTGTCCAGAAGAGGAAAAACACAACTACAACAACGAAAACCAGCTTCATTGCTTTATACTTGTTTCGGTTCACGCATCTCTGCAGATTTTTCATGATGCGGGAGTAGCAGAAAATGAGAGTGCCAAGTGGGATCAAGAGGCCCAAAACATTGACGTTGGAATTGGTGAAAAGTTTCCAAGTAGCCTTATTATCCTGGTAATAAGGAGCACACTTCACACTGTCATCTTCATTAAGTTCTTGGATAAAGAAGATATTTGGTATTGAAGCTAAAATGGCCACTGACCAAATGGCGAGGCTTATAACAATGCTGAGCAGGGTTGTTCGAACTTTCCGAGCGTACACAGCGTGGACGATGGCTAAGTACCTGTCTATGCTCATGAGGGTTATGAAGAATATGCTGCTGTAGAAGCCAATGTAGTAAACTCCACATATTGTTTTACACATTGCATTTCCAAAAGTCCATTGGTCTGAAGCATAATGAGCCAGGAAGGGGAGGGAGAAAACAAAAAGCAGGTCAGCGATGGCGAGGTTCAGCAAATACACATCAGTCATGCTGGTCAGTTTCTTGCAAACTATCAGAACGCAAATGACCAAGCTGTTTCCCACCAAGCCGAACACGAACACCACACAGTAAAGGACTGGAAAAAATACTGATCCAAAGATCTTGATATTCTCTGTGCTGCAGACGGAGCCCAACTCAGGATAATAATCATCATCAAAAGTAGAGAGAAGATTGGACTCAGTTGAAGTATTCATCATGAGGTGACCTGTTTAAGAGCACAGAATTTAATACAATCCAACAATCCTATTTTTTAGTAAGTATCTAGGCACAATTCTGCCCTGATACCCCACACAACCCCACTGAAGTCAACAGGGTTGCACAGGCTGTAAAGGAGTAGAATTTGGTTCTGAGGACAGGCTAGCCTGTTCAGGTAAAGGAACACTTTGGCCTGTGACATTATCTAATTAAAATATAATCATGCAAATCATTATTTCTACCACAGTTATATACTTGCAACAAATCTTGTAGTGTAAGATGGCCTGTATGCTCAAAAGGTCAGTTATACTTTCCTCCCCTCTCTTCCCCCCTTTTGTCTCCTCTCCCTCTTTGAATACCTGTGAAGTGGCTTTCTCCAACCCGCTCCCTCCTGGAATGCTTGTGGAATGAATGGGCTGCTTGAACAGCTGGAAGATCAGAAGAGCTGTGAATGGCAAGCCAACTACAGAAGCAGTTTCTCCTCCCTTGGTGTTCACACTTCAACTGCTAGCAGAGGACCTCACCCTCCCTGATTGAATTAACCTCCAGACTGATTCTTGCCAGCATATTTATATCTGCCCCTGGAAATTTCCATTACATGCATCCGAAGAAGTGGGCATTCACCCACAAAAGCTTATGCTCCAATACATCTGTTAGTCTTAAAGGTGCCACAGAACTCTCTGTTGCTTTTTACAGATCCAGACTAACACGGCTACCCCTCTGATACCAAGTAGACAAGGTGTCTGGAACTCTAATTAGGCAGCGATCACACACCCAATGCATGGACGCTGCCTGAGGTGGAGTGTGACCAACCAGACGGGGCCAAGTCATCTCTAGTTGCAGGTCATGAGGAGCAGGTCCTTAAAAGGGGAAGAGGCCATGTGCTCAGGAGTGCACTCACAAGCTTGTACCTCCTGTAAAGGCTCTTCGCCCAGACCGCCTGGCCAGTGGTTTGCTGCGTTGCATTTCACTGTGCCTCGAGAAGACTTATCTTCATTGCACCGTCCATCGCTGCGCTGTGGGACACTTACCTTGAAGGATCCTGACATCTCCAGTGCGTGCCTGTCCTGGGAGCGTGAGTATGCGAGTGTGAATGTGACACCCCCCCACACACACACTTCTTTTGAGCTTAGCTATCAGTATAATAAACATGCTGCTTTCTGCCAAACTCTGGTGGGTCATTAGTTCTCCCTAAGTTTACTAGCTGGCCCAATTTCGGGTAACACTACTGGTGGAGAATGCAGGCAACTTAGTGGAGGATTTGACTCAAGAGTAGAGGTTCTCTGATGCCCCCCAGTAGTCTCTTGAGTGGATCTGCCTCGAGCCTGCATAAAAAAGTGGTAGGTTAGCAACCCACTGCAGGGAGAAAATGACGCCATTGTTGAGTGCCGGTGTAGGGCAAGGGAGAAAATTAGGTGTAAATCCCCTAGTGCCCCCTAATAGCTCCTTGAGCGGATCCAGCTCGAGCCTGTTTAAAAGGTGGTAGGCTAGCAACCCCCTGCAGGGAGAAAAGGACACCACTGCTAAGTATGCCACTGTGGGGCAAGGGGAAAGAAAAGGCGAAGCAGCCCGAGTGAGAAGACACTCCCGCTTGAGGTGTTGTTAGAATGGCTCCAAAAGACAGGGGCAGACCCCTGGATGCCAGGTTCCACCTGGGAGTACAATTCATGCGTTGGAGAAGGAACGGGATATGTGGAAGGTGCAGTCTTTGACCTCTAGCGTCCAGGCATCTTCCCTCGCTGTAGCTGCAGTACAGGTGGCGGCAGCAGAGGAGGAGCGGGAACGGGTGGAAGTAGAGAATGCCGCTCTGAGCCAGGCAGTTACCTGCCTGAAGGATCTGGTCCTGGAGGGGTCCGCCTGGGAGAACAGGGGCCGGGGGGCTTATTCAGCCCGGGTCACTGCCGTTGGGGTGAAAGCCCAGGGGGGTGTGGGACCGTATGATGATTGGGATGGGGATATCTGGTATGATCTGGATCCCCCGGATCCTGACCCTGGATGGCCGGACCCCAGACACTGTGTTGCGGCAGTCCGAAGGGTGGTCCAAAACTATGGGCCTGCGCCCGCAGGGGGCGGGGCAGCCCCAAGTACCGGACACACTGTGGCAGAGACCGAGTTGACTCCCGTGCAAGAAATAGAGTTAGAAAAAACCCTGGGTGGAATAGATAAAACCCCGGAGGGAAATGGGTACACCGCGGACAACTCAAACGAGCAGGGTCTGCCGTGGTGGGAGCACTGTGCTAATTTGTTTCTAAGCTTCTATCTTTCAGTCTCCGACCTGGAACATCAGGACAGCTGGTACCAGCTGAAGAGTTGCAGAAATATCATGGTTATAGTGTCGCGACAAAGTTTGTGTTCAGTGTTCTGTGCTGCATGTTCTGTGTTCCATGTTCTATGTCTGTCTCTGGTGGATGTCCTGTGCTAGCATTGGGTCCAGAGAAAGAGGGGATACTACACTAGACAGGGTAAATGCCTTTTCCTCTCTCAACTTCCCCCATCTCCAACCAAATTATCAATCACATCCACCGCTATCCAAAAGCCTTTGGTCCCCAATGTATCAGATTTATTTTTTGTTAGTGTCATAACTATAAAGGGAAGGGTAACAACCCTCCTGTATACAATACTATAAAATCCTTTTACCTGTAAAGGGTTAAAAAGCTCAGGTAACGTGGCTGACACCTGACCCAAAGGACCAATAAGGGGACAAGCTACTTTCAAATCTTGGGGAGAGGGATCGGAGGGGGGGAAGAAGGCTTTTGTTTGTGCTCTTTGTTTTGGTGGGTGTTCGCTCTTGGGACTAAGAGGGACCGGACATCAATCCATGCTCTCCAAATCTTTCTGAACAAGTTTCTCATATTTCAAACTTGTAAGTAATAGCCAGGCAAGGCGTATTAGTTTATCTTTGTTTTTCTCAACTTGCGAATGTTCCCTTTGCTAAAGGGAGATATCCCTGTTTTGCTGTAACTTTGAAACTAAGGCTAGAGGGGGTTCCTCTGGGCTCTTTGAATCTGATTACCCTGTACAGTTATTTTCCATCCTGATTTTACAGAGATGATTTTTACCTTTTCTTTTTAATAAAATCCTTCTTTTAAGAACCTGACTGATTTTTCCATTGTCCAAAGACCCAGGGGTTTGGGTCTTTGACCACTTTGTAACCAATTGGTTAGGATATTATTCTCAAACCTCCCCAGAAAAGGGGGTGTAAGGGTTTGGGGGATATTTTGGGGGAAGAGGAACTCCAAGTGGTCCTTTCCCTGTTTCTTGTTAAATCACTTGGTGGTGGCAGCGTACCAGGTTTTAACCTAAGCTGGTAGAAATAAGCTTAGGGGGCTTTTATGCGGGTCCTCACATCTGTACCCTAGAGTTCAGAGTGGGGAAGGAACCCTGACAGTTAGGTTCTCTAATAATCATTTTGTCCAGGATCCACCCTCATGTTTTATCTGTATCCACATCTGCACTGCACCTGTACCAGCACGCTATCACACAGTCTCTCAGGAGGAGCATCTGTGTGCGTGCATTTACTGTATAAGAAAGCTACATGGCTTAATAAATGCACACACTATTATTATTGTTGGTATTATTATTTTAAATATCAATCATATTATACAACAGGCATCAGATAGTCTTTTACATAAAAATAATAAACATCTCAAGTCAATAACGCTCAAAACCACAAACTGAACTATAAAATAAAAAAGTTGCCCATCTAGTTGTGACATAATGTTATCACACTTACAGCTCAGCAATCCCAGTTTCTCTGCACTACCCACCAGCTCTTTGCTGTAGGGCTGATTTCCCCCCTGCAACGGTTTGTGTGTTTAGGAAATTAGAGGTGTGTTTTCATCCAGACTCCTGCCCTTATCTCTTGGGGTTTGCAGTCTTCTCCCAACAGTGGGAATGTCAGGGGCTGAGAAGGGAGCCTTCACCTCCTTGTCCTGTAACTGTCACTTCTTGCTGTGGTCTGCAATATTCCGTTGATTTAAAGCCCTGCTGAGGTCTCAATCAATAAAGCTGTTTGCTGCAATGTGTTACTGGTGATGTTGAAAAAAAATGCCATAAGTACTAGTTCCTCTGCTGAGCTGGAAAAGTTTACGATTACCCCTATCGATTGAGGTACAGAGATCCTAAAATGTTTGATTACATCACCCATGTTGAATATGTGTAATTTTATGAGACAAATGGATAATGGGGGTAGGGGCTGAAGGTGATAATGAAAAACTGTTTGATCTGATGGCCCAGGAGCAATTGCTATGGATAGATACAGATGAGGTACAAGCAGCCATCTGTGACAAAAAAACCTTCCACCCTTTTGGAGGCTGCAGAAATTGCTGATGAATATGTTAAATCAAGGATTGATGGAGGGCATAAATCCCAGGGGAAGGGAAGTCTCCCTGTTCCCCAGGTTAAGAGGGAAGAGAGGTCTGGGCATAAACTTAATCCCAACTTTGATTTAACAAAACAAAAAACAAAAAACAAAAAAACAAAAAACAAAAAACCAAGGGAGCCCAGGTTTTAAAACCTCCTACCTTGAGGGAAGGCAGGTAGTCTGCTGTCTCTATAGGGCTCCTGGCCACATAAAACCAAATTGCCCAAAACTTAAAGGAACCCCACGATCCACCCCCCCCCCCCCCCATGTGAGTGTTGCTACCATAGCTACAAATGTACCAGCAGAGAAGGCGGAAGACCCAGTGAACTATATTAAGACTGAGTCTTGGGAAGGTGGTGAAGAATTTATTAAGGCTACTAAAGTAAATGGCATAGATTGTAAGGAGGGACACTGTGTCCCAAGTCATTAAGCTCAAGGAAAGGTTGGTAAAGAAGGAAGATAAACTCCTTAGTAAGAGTTCAAATATTTTAGCTTTGGCTGAATTTGGTGTAACTGTACTTCTGGGTAAGGTTCACCTCAAGAGGGAGGATTTTAAGGGAGATGTAGACATCAGAAATCTGCTTCCTGTGGATATTTTAATAGGCAATAATATTTTAGCCATGTGCAAGCAGGCTAACGTCATAACTCATAGCCAGAAAGAGTCTAGATCTGCCGCACCTGCTTTATCTGTGGACAGCAGGGAGGGCTGTGAGGGGGAGGGAAATACCCTCAGTCCTCTGTCAGCTGAAGGTAGCAGCCTGTCCTCAGAGGAGAGGTTTGAAAATTCCACTGTCTTACCAGAGTCTGCTCTGAACTTAAGTGAAACTTAAAAGGAGTTTCAGGCTCAACAAGCTGACCCTTCCTTGCACCAGGAGAGGGTTGCTGCTCCGAATACTACCTGGCTGGGGAAGGGAAGGGTAGATTTTTTTCTTGGAGGTTTGTTGTACTCAGTGGCTCCCAGAGGTAAAAAGAGGCATCCTGGTGAGATTAGCAAGTGCTTGTGCCTGATAAATATGGAACAGAGTTGCTGCAGTTAGCCCATGAGTGCCCATTTACTGGACATTTAGGAGTAGAAATAACCTATAACAGGCTTAAATAGAATTTCTATTGGCCTCACATGTTTAAGACAGTAAAAAATTACTGTCAGAGTTGTGACTTATGTCAGAAGCATGAGAGGTTAAAAGGACCCTGCAAATCACCTTTGCAGCTATTGCGCATCATTAAGGCAGTGTTTGCCAGAGTGTCTTTAGCTATGGTAGGGTGCCTCTCCAAACCTTCCAGGATTAGAAAGAAATATATACTTCTTGTGGATTCTGCCACCAGGTACCCTAAAGCCACAGCGCTATCTAATGTAAAAGCTGAGACTGTGGCTACTGCCCTATCCATCATTTTTAGCAGAGTAGGTTTCCCAGAGAAATCTTGTCAGACCCCGGTGCACATTTCATGTCGGTAGTTTTCAAAAGTTATTAGAGTTGTGCAGAGTAAGGCATATAAAGGCTGCTCCATATATTTTAAGGTTGCAGGTGCAAAGTTAATTCAAAATAAATATTTGAAATTAGACAGTCATCAATTAGTGTTATAAAATCTGCACGACAATCAGTCTATAGAAATCAATGTCACATTGGTGCTACTTTCTGCATCAAGCCTGGGGAAATCCTGAAGCAAATTTGGTAAATTCTGTGACATTTAAGCAGCAGCGACTAAAGATATATTGACTTATTTTTAGTATGCCCGTAACCAACCAGAAGAAGGTCCTAGATCACTGCTGTAACATAATGCCATCAGATGCCTGAAATCTCATCTTTTCCAAAACTTCTTTGTGTGTTTTATACAATAACATTGGGAATGACCAGAAGATTTATTATTATTATGAATTTGTATTGCAGTAGCCTCTAGGAGCTCCAGTCATTAACCAGACTCAGTTGTTCTCAGCACTGAATAAACAGAACAAAATAACAGTCCCTGCCTAAAAGAGATTTCAATTATGCTTTGGCTGTTTTCTTCTTTTTTACTTGATATTTAATGCCAAGATCTTCAAAAGCAGTTGCCTAAACTTAGGTTTCCAAATCCATATTTAGGCCCAATATAAAAGCCCCAATTTTCAGAACTGCTGACCGTCCAGCACTTCCACTGAATTCAGTGGGAGCTTCTGAGTGCTCAGCACTTTTGAAAAATCAGCCCATTTATTTAGGTACCTAAATATAGACTTAGGCCCTTTGGAAAATACAAAGCTAGACGTCTCAATTTTGGAAAATCTTTGGCCTGGCAAGCTTAAGCATGCACTTTAATCATTGTGCTTTTTAAAAAGCAAACGACATTAGCCGACTCTGCATTCACTGGGCCCAAGTCCTGACCTCAATATGCAGACGTGCAGCTCTACTGACTTCACTGCAGTTGTTTGGGTCATATTGCAAGCTTTTGCTGATGCTCCACTACACCAGTGACATAGGGCTTTAGTTCTCGTTGGCTGTGCACGTCTGTACATTCTAGAATAAATGTACATTTCTCTTCACCGCTGCTACGTCACAAAATGTACTGAGACGTGCAGCAGAAATCCCCAACTTTTTACTCAGAAGTCAGCATTGACGTGATGCTGATGCCACCTCCTCTGCTGATTATAGATTAGAGGCCACTCCTGGCCCAGAAGTTTCCTTGGTGGCTGGTGACAGAATCTGGCATCTTGGTTCACCGCTTCTCTCAGAGTCAATGACGTCAATGGAATAAAACAGGTGTGAAAGGACACTCTGTTCTATTGACCTTAACGTATAATACAACACAATATGGAAAAGAATGATACTGCTGAATACCATGCAGTGTTCTCTTGGCACAAGCTGTATTTCATGACTATGGTCTTATGCTGTTCTTATTAATCGGGCAAACTCCCGTTGAAGCTCTGGTCTCCACTACAGAATTATTTTGTTATAACTACATCGCTCAGGAATGATCCACAGCCCTGAGCGATGTAGTCATGCCAACCTAATCCCCCCACCCCAGCCCGCATGTAGACAGTGCTATGTCAATGGAAGAGCTTCTCCTGCCTATATAGCTATCGCCTCTCAGGGAGGTGGATTAACTATGCTGATGGAAAAGCTCTCTCCCATTGGCATAGAGTGTCTTCACTGAAGCGCTACAGTGGCTTAAAACATTTTAAGTGTAGACCTGCCTTGAGAAAAGCCTCAGTTGCTAAATTTGTTTGACAAAGTGTTGACCGTTTTGTCACCCTGTCACTCCCAAGCATCATTTCAACATTAATTAGTACCACCATAGCTCTCCATAGGCCCAATCAATGAATGTGACATGAATGGGAATCTTTGCACACTCCTCTGCTACTGTTTCTTGCCACAAGGCCAAATCCCCCAATCCTTTTGAATGTCTTTAGAGTTGCAGTGCATGTCTGCTTCCTCCCCCTCCTGCCCCCCAGTCTCACTCCTCCTCCTCATCCCACCCAAACACACACAACGCTCAGCCACATGGGACGCAGTGGTGCTGCAGTCTTCTTAGCATATTGGCAACGTGCCTTAGGTGGCAAGTGACCAGAATTAATCACCAAATTTGGTCCACTGGTTGGATCATTAGCTTCCCCGGGCCAGGCCGGGTACTGATGGGGAGTGTGATGTGAACGCTGACCCATGCCCCACATGTGCAGCAGTGAAGGTAGGGTGTGGATCAGAGGATCCAATATTGAGCTGGGAAAGCAGCAGCACAGAGGAAGGGAGCTTCTACTTCTCTCATTCCTACTGGGTCCTACCACTTTTAGGTTTTGCTGAGGTTATTTGGTTCTCAACCAGTGGGATGTGACCCAGTGACCATTCCCTCTTGAGCCACCTTTATGTGACATCCCACTTGTGGGGAAATAACCGGTACCAAGCAAGGCCACAGTCTAGTGTTAGTAGAGGTTTTTCCTGTCATATAAAAGATACAAAACCAAGATCCTAGCCATTAACATTGGTCCTTTTCTCCAGAGCAGAGATATCAGCCCTGGAGTTCTGTCCAGGTTCTCTTCTGGGTAACCACATTTTGCCTCTCTAAAGTTCTCCAGGATGTTGTAATTAGATACAGAATATAATGCTTCATTTTCTGTTCTAAACTACTGCTAAACTACTGTGGGCTGTTAAACCCTGAGCAAGTCACTTACTCTCTCTGTACCTCAGTTCCCATCTGTAAAAATGGGACTATTATAATGCTACCTTTCTCGCTTTATTTTATTTCTCTTCTCCCATCTTTTGTCTGCCTTGTGTAGGGCAGGGACAGTCTCTTCCTTGTGCAGTACCTAGCACAATGGAGCCCCAATCTCACTGAGGACCCAGAGGCCCTGTTGTAATAATAATCATAAACAACTGCCATGTTCCATACCAGAAGTGACTGCATTTCAGAAGTGGGTGAAATGAATCACTCATGTATATTTATATGACCCTTTTTCAAGCATAGAAGCCTTAAAGGACATCAAGACTCTGCCACTGCTATTCAAAATTGACTCTGTAGGCATGTAAAATAGACATTTAAGCTCTTGCTAAGTGTTGATCAGTCCAAGTGCAGAATCTGGAAATCCTATTGAGAAGTTCCCATTGAAAACTGAGCTAATGGTTTTTAAAACACCTTTTGGAATTCTTCATGATTAAAGGCAACATAAGACATTAAGATGGGGGTGAAAAGAATTGGTTTATACTGATGAGAGCTCCTGAAGAAAAGGCATTACCATTCCAAAGATTTTAATCAATCTGAAGAACAGAGAAATTGACACTGAGAAAGAAATAGTGTGAGATTTATTAATAATAAACACCAGCAGGAAATCAGGCAGCAGACAACAATGGTTTTTCTTTGCCGCTTATCTACCGTTACATCTTTCACTGCAGCTATCATCAGGAAAACCTCATAATGAAGACCTTTTTGCAGAAGAAACTCAGGTTTAATTTCAGCACACAAGGCTAACTTAAAAGGTTCAAGGGCTGACCAAAGAAAATCTATCTTCTAGACTTCTTAGTTTTGGCAGAATGGGAAAACATACATATCCTGGAATGGCACTAGTTGGTGTTATTTTCCCCATCTTCCACTTGTTCTATTGGGTCTGTTGTATTACAAAGGTGAACTATAGCATTTGCTGAACTATAGCAGGGAATAAAATAATCAAATATGGCTAACATTTTGGTTGAATATAGTGCCTGATTTCTAGCGATGCTTTGTAAACTATACTACAGATAATCACACCCAGAAAGAGCAATATGCAGAAGGACAACATTACTGAAATCTGCAAAGAAATAGTTCACCAAGAACACCCAATAAATAAAGTAACTAACTAAATAAAACCAAACAGTAGCTTCAGAAAATAGAGCAGTATAAGAGAGGCACGTAGTTAACTAATCAGAACTATTACCTAGGTCACTGTGAGAACATGAGCTGGTAAGATCACACTGTTCTCAATAAAAAAAATCTGAACCAAACTAACTAAAATCCCTTGACAAGCAGGTGTGATGTTGCCTCTCAAAAAATCAAAGGTAGTTGTCATCCTGAACAGAGACTTCACTTGGACCACAGCTCAGAGAGCCAGGAAGCTAAAGGGATTGGTATTCTAAGCAGAGGCCATTTCAATGACTATAAAAGAGCCTGTAGTAGAAAGAGAGCCTGAGACATAAGCCCTTGTATCAGAGGCCTGGTATGAGGCCTGAGGCCTGGGCTAAAGTAGTAGTTGAAGCTTCACTGATATAAAGAAAAGACAAGCTGTGAGTAAGAGGCAGAACCTACTCACAGAATCTGGCAAGAATAAGGCTGATATACACATTCCTAAGAAGTACTAAGCACAGAATAATCATGCAAACACATCCCGATATCAAGTGGTTCCAGAAAGTCCTGATATCAAGGATGGTACAAAAACATTCTCCAAGGATAACAGGAACACTCTGACCCTTCCTAAAAGATAAGGATGACAGTACGTAATAGAGATGTTTTGATCAAACCAACATGTACAAGGAGATGAGTGATAATAGCCACTTCAGGTGGCAGTAACTAACTATGTCTGAGGGTAGTATGTAACTTGTTTGTATCAGGGTAAAAGATGTATCTCAGAGGGAGTGTCTTTGTCTAGCCTAGAGAGGAACGGAAAGTCCTGCCATTTAAAGAGCTGGTCCATTGTTACATGTATTAGTGGTCTGGTAGAGTTTGCAGGATACTAGTACCGTGCTTCGTCGACAATGAACCTGGCCTTGTGCCTTCGTACCTTTATGAATCTTGTGGTCATTGGGTGGTTTGCTTGACGTCTGCTCTGCTGTGCTGTCTGTCTGTGCAGACCTGAGGCAGCACAGAGGGAGAGAACAGAGAGAATACACACATGCAGCCGAATATCTATCAACAGAGTCCTCTCCCTTTTTCAGATATTAGGTCTACTTCAGCCCAAGAACTTCCATGGAGTTGTACCTGCCTACACATTTACTGAATTTGACCTGTTCTTTGCAGTTTACTGAGTAAACAAGTACGTTAATGGAAATAACTGCAAGTGGATAGATGAGAAGTGGGGAGGAAAAAACTACCTACTAATTATCGGAGGAATTTTCAGTTTTTATTTAAGGAAACAAGTGTAGGAGCTTGGTGCAAAGCAGAAAAGAAAGCTGTTATCAAGTAACTAGGCAGCCCTATGGAGATTTTAAATATATTTCACAGTTGGCAACTTCAAGCTACCATCATGCAACTCAACATTACACCGCAGTATTCCTAACTCTGACCTGACATAGTATTGCATTCAAATGTACTGAATAATGTGTATTATTATGCATTAATTATTATTTGATTAGAAGGAAATGGAGACAAATAAGATCATTTGGGGATTTGGTTGTTACTCAATTTGCCAGCATGGCCTACTTATCATTAGCACATGTATCACCAGCACCTGTTCTTAAATAAGGTTTCTGCTTCTGGATTTCTGGCAACATGCAGCCTAAACATGTCTAGTGTTGCTGTGTGCTCTTAAATACAGTGTGCCTTATTCCACAAGAGACCGGAGTCAGTTCTTGGTGAAGTGATTTCTGCATATAGTTTGGGGTCTTTCTGGATGAAAGGTGCTACCTAAATGTGAGATATTATCTTCAGGAATTATTAAAGCACACTTCAGTCCTGCATAGGGTAGTAGTGTAGCAATAGGAAGAGACCTGGATCAGCAGCTTGTGATCTCCATGGTCCTGGAGAATTCAAGAGGGGACAATAGGCAGGGAGTAAGTACATGGATTAGCAAAGCAAATTTAAGGCTTGAGCCAAAGCCTATCAAAATTGATGGGAGTCTTTCCATTAACTTCAGTGGGCTTTGGATCAGACCCGGAGAGATCATAATCCTGCTTCAAAATAACTTCCAATTGGTCTGATCTCTAACTTCAGCTCATGATGTGACAAAGTTAAGATATTTTTTTCTAGTGCTCACCGGATAACATAGCTAGCCCCTCATTTCTGACACCTTAAATGTTTGATGAGAGTTGCGGTTATCAGTCAGGAAGTCTGGTAAGTGGTAGGAAATAAGTATGTTAGTGCATTGGTAGTATACGCACATGGGTGATAAAAGTGTTAAATCCATTTGCTATATTGTGATTCAAGAGGGGTGCCAACTGGAACCTCAACTCTGAACCCATTTTCCACCTGTGAAGTTCAGGAGAGAAGCGTGAACGGTTTAAAGTTCTGGTTTTGAAATCTGTATTCAAATCAACATTTTCTCACTTCTGTTTTTAACTGCAAATATGTGTTAAAATGGAAACAGGCTTGATATGCTGGTACTGTCTGGTTCCTATGGAGAGGCTTCATAACAGGACAAATTTTGCTTGAAGGTGCATCAGTGAAACTCTGGTGAAGGTTATACTGATACAAACCGGGAACAGAATTGTACTTAATGACCAGCCACGTTATAAGGTATCTTTCCCCTCAGGCATCAGTAATAACTATCTATATATTTATGGAGCAGTGCCTTTCTCCTAAGGAGTTCAAACAGTTTACCAATATCAATTAACCCTTACAATACTCCTATAGAGGTAGAGATTGTTATCCTCATTTTACAATAGGGAAGTTGAGGCACAGAGAGGTAAAGTGACTTGCTCAAGGAGATCAGTGAGTTCATCGTAAACTTGAAACAGAACTCTGGATTCCCAATTCTTCATCTCCTGCTCATACCATTAGACCACAGAAGGAAAGGCTTGAAGACATTGTTCAAGCTAACTCTGTCCTTTATATACATCAGCAGGTAGAGAAGGAAAGTTCATCACTTGTACCTGTCTGTTATGTGCCTCTCTCTGCCTGATGTGCAAATGACCAGCAACTTGAGTAGAGAAAGGAGCAATGTCAGAGAAAAATATGGCTGTAGCATCGCCAAGGAAATCTAATGAGAGGACAGAGTTAAGTAGAGCTTGTGAAGATGTAAAGTGCTAAGTATTATTTATGGTCCATTTACCGCATAGTCTGGGGAATCTAGTGGAGTAGATTGGGGGAAAGAGAGATCCAAGTGGATGGACCCTGAAGGAAACTTGGGCCAGTGAATGTTATAAATTTCTATAAAGTCCAAAATGGCCTAAGATCCAGCAGTCTCAGAGACCATCTTTCTCCGCCTATGGCCCCTGACAGCTGCAGGACTCTGGCTGTTAGTCCCCTTGATTTAGTTTGTGTTCTTATAGATTGGATTAAATCTCACTTCAACTGGTGAGGATAATAGCTGCTCTTCACTTGGGATAAATGTGAAAAAAAATTTAGAGGCCTCAAACCATGGCAGATGTGAGTCTGCTCAGGATTTAGAACTATGGGGGTGGAGGATTTTTTGCTGGGTATTTTTTGGCGCAGGTGTCTGCGTGGGGGAAGAGAATCACCAGAGAAATGGCAAGGAAACTCCAGACAGCCTGAACAAGCACCAGTGGTGTGGCTCTGAGAAAACCCTAGAGAGAACCATTTTGGACTGAGTGCTGGCTGAAAGGCCCTTGGAACTGTGAGCAAAGAAACTGTCAGCTGCTGTTTGGTTCCTGCTTTGTTCAGGGAAACAGCACTTTGGACAGTCTTTGTAAACAGGATTGCACCAAAGACACCTGACTGCATCATCAGTTTCTCTTCCTAATGGAAACAACCTGCAGGGCCCCAAACTTTGACTAACAACTTGGGTCAAAAAGGGGTTAAAGGATATTCTTGGTGTGAGGTCTTTTTTCCTGCTCTGTAACTTGTTTCCTATCTGTGCCTCAGCGCTCATACAAGGGCAATTTTAGGGGTTGGCAAGATACATCTTTTTCAATGGTTTCCTCTTGGATTGTTGTTTTCAGCTGGATGAGTATAGTCTGTCCATGACATTCACCCTGTGTGGAGGGCCAATACAAGGTCTTGGTGCCACTTTAAGACCTTTGGATTTGCTGAAAATTATGTGGAATTTGTTACATTTCCCCCCAGCTGCATCTCTGTGCTTTAGCCTCCTTATCTGTAAAATGCAGCTAACGCTATTTACCTGTATCACAGTGTTGTTTTGTGATTTAATTCGTTCATGTTTGGGAAGCTCATTGGTATTCTCAGATCAGAAGGAAGGTGTTATACTTTGTGAGTGAACTGAACATAATGTAGCACGAAGCAGGATCCAGGGAGAGGGAAATGCACTCTTGGCCCATGCGGCTCCACTCTTAATGACATGACCCAAGTGAAATGCATTAATGGCGGAAAGCAGCAGCTGGAAGTCGTGTAACTCCAACTACTGCATGCAGCACATACAGTGCTTAATTTGTGCCCGGGCTGAGCCCTGGAAACTCTGGCTGGCCACGTCAGTTATGGAAGTAAAACAATTGCTTGAGCCCCAGCACCTTTTTCTTTACAAATGAAGCACTGAGCACATACTGGAAGCTAACCCATGGTGCAGAGAGAGTTTGGGGGAGGTGGGGAGAGCAGAGTTGTATTAGAAATGGGCCTACTAAGTTCTAAGCTGAGCTGTGGTGCTGGGAGGCATTGTGGCCCAGTCGATAAGGCATTTGCTTAGAACACAAGAGACCTGGTTTTAGTCCCAGTTCTGCCCATGGCCTTCTGGGCAGTTGAGACCTTGAGCAAGTCACCTCACTTCGCTGTAGCTCCATCTGTAAAATAGGGATAATGATACTTACCTCCTTATAAAATGCTTTGAGATAAACAGGTTCCAAAAGCACTGCACAGGAGCTAAGCATGGGTTTGGAGGGGGTTTAAAATGTGAATGCTTTGAAGATACAAAAGTTTTGTGGACCTGGCCCTTATATATATTTAACCCTTTGAGCATTTTTACTGTGGATTCTCTCTTGAGAGAGAGGGCATTAAGAGTTGTACCCTACAAGCTTCTGCTCTTTATTCCACAGGCATCAGGCTGAAAAATGCTTTCTCACCATTTAATGTTATAAGATAAGAAAATGAGAGGAGCCGGAAGGCTGCTTTCCATTTTTACGAGGCACAAAGACAGATCAGTATCGATAGCACTCTGCTTCCATCCATGCAGGAAGTGACGACTCAGACTCATTCTCGTTAACATTTTTAAATATTCTGGGCCAATTTCAGCCATCACTGTGGTGTAGATCTGGAGTACCTCCATTGACACCCCTCTGGAGTTACTCCAGATGTACAGAGGTGGAAGTGATAGGAGAATCTGGCCCTGTGTCTTTGGTTCTGACTTGGAGGTGATATTAATGGCACTGTAGCAGTGGAAATAACCTTTCCCCTTGATATACTTTGTCTATCACCCACTGGTGCTTCTATCATATCGACATCTAGACTTATGGGGACATTTTCCTACCACAGTAGAATTAGTGACACATTGCCGTAGGTTGGTATCTAACATGGATACCTCATTTAGATTAACTGGATCCCTGTGGCATAGTGCCAGCATAGTGGGTGGCTTTAACATAGGGATGAATTTGACCTATTAGCATAGAAATTCTATGATACTTAAAGAACAATTGATTATTATAAACTAGAGGCGGGCCTGAACCCAACAGATATAAACATCCCCGGATTGGGCCAATGAGCTGAACCAAACCCTCCATCGGATTACTCCCTAAATTTGGAGTGTTTGCAATCCATGCTGGGATTTAATCTTTCTGTTGTGATCTGTCAGCAATTTCTTTGACTCTAGTGGCATGACAACTATCTACTGTAGACCAGATGCTTAGGGCGCTTTTGAAAATCCCTCTAGGTGCCTATCTGCATCTTTAGGAACCTAAATACCTTTTAAAAACTTTTTTCAGAGGCATTGAGCGGATATAATTCTAATGGAAGCCAATGGGAACTGTAGGTGCTCAGCACCTCTAAAAATTAGGTCCAAGATGCATCAGTTCAGGCACTCCAATGTTGGGGTACATAAAATTAGAGTAATTAGGAAGAAAGGACGATATTCTTTGATTATCCCAGCATTTCAAATAACATCCTCCAGATGCCTTCAAAGTTACTATCAGCCTATGAATGCTTTTGTCATATTTGAATGATTCTGAGAGGAAATAAAAGCTATTTTTGAACTATTAGCCGTCTGATCATTTTCTCATGTTTTATTATTTCTTTCTTAGCAATCAACATGATGAGAACCACCCAGGTAATGCTGTCTTTTGTTCCCATTGAATTTTAGTTAGATTCTGAAACAGGCAGACCTGAGCAATTCCAAAATAGATTCATAGACTCTAGGACTAGAAGGGACCTTGAGAAGTCCGAGTCCAGTCCCCTGCCCTCATGGCAGGACCAAATACTATCTAGACCATCCCTGATAGCATTTATCTAACCTACTCTTAAATATCTCCAGAGATGGAGATTCCACAACCTCCCTAGGCAGTTTATTCCAATTTTAACCACCCTGACAGTTAGGAACTTTTTCCTAATGCCCAACCTAGATCTCCCTTGCTGCAGTTTAAGCCCATTGCTTCTTGTTCTATCCTTAGGGGCTAAGATGAACAAGTTTTCTCCCATCCATGTAAATATCCACGTAAACTTTGCATTTCTATAGTCCCATCCGAGGACTCTGGGCACTTTACAAAGAGTAATGACTAAGCCTCACAACTCCTCCCCCAACCCCCGAGGTAAAAAAATTATCCCCATTTTTTCATATGGGGAAACTGAGGCACCCACAGTCACACACAGAGTCTGTTAATGAGCCAAAACGAGAGCCCAGGTCTCACCTCTCCTAGTCCTTTGCCCCAACCTATCACTACCCCAGGATCTTCCATCACCCAGGCATTCCCAGATTTTGGTTGATTTTTCAGGTGACTTCTGGATTTCTGCATGAGAGTCACTATTCAGACAGTCCCTGACTGTGCTTGAGCTCAGCCACTAGGGGCAGGGAAATCAACAGCTAAAGGCACCTTCCAAGCTCTCAGATCCCCGCTGTTGTCCCTCTCTCCCCCAAGGTGGTGCTGAAACACTGTGCTTTGACCCTAACATCATGAGTGAGGCCCTAAGACTCAGCAATTCATTTCCTGTCAGCACAGCGTGACAGAGTCAGAGAAGACATGCATATGAGCCCCAAACAAAAAAGCAAGAGGAAGGCATGAACCAAACAATACTGTGGTAAAATGAAAAGCCTGAAGGGGTTTTTCTTAAGAACAATGCCAAAGAAAAACAAGCACCTTAAAAGAAACACATTCCAGCACACAAACTCCCATAGCCCGAGCATACACATGTCTATAAAAGGCAACTGTTCAGCTCATTTTCAATTTCTGTCAATATCTGCTTTTGCTCGGGTTTACAGAGTTTCTTACAGGCTTACAACAAAATTATCAGACTGTTGCAGACTGTTGCATGAAAGAAATAAGGCCCCAATTCAACCACAGGTCACTGGAATGACTGGAACAACAATAGTCGTTTACACTGGTGGTCAGCTGAGAGAAATAAAGGCCCAATAACATTAGGGTCACACAATGTAGGGCTTCCTAGGCTAGTATTAAAGTTCCAGCTGGTAGGAGTCCTCAGGCAAGGGTGAGGGTTACAGAAGGTAGGACTAGCTTGGCCTGGTATTGCTCACTGGGTTAGGATTAAAAAAGGTGGGGTGCCCTGGACTTAGGTTAGGATGAAACAGGGTGGGATCCCAGTCTGGGGTTAGGGTTAGAGACCAAGCTCTCCCGAACAAATTCATTGCTGTTGAATGCATGTACAGATACATCTACACTTTGAACGGGAAAGGCCATTGCCAGCTTGGGTAGACACGCACGCGTTAGCCTTGATCAAGCTAGTGTGCTAAAAATAGAATTGTAGCCAGTGGCATGAGGGGCTAGCTACCCCCCACACCAATTCAATCCTGTCCAAAACCCTAGGTATGAATTTGGGTAGCAGGCCCCCTGCTGCTGCAGCTACGCTTCTATTCCTAGCAAGCTAACTTGAGCAAGTTAGCATGTGTATGGCTCCCCAAGCTGGAAATGGCACTTCCAGCTCAAAGAGTAGACATCCCCTGAAACAAAATGCACCTTGGGCAGGGCCGGTGCTACCATTAAGGCAAACTAGGCGGTTGCCTAGGGTGCCAAGTTTTGGGAGCACCAAAAAGCGGTGACCCCCATTTTTTTTTTTACAGCGTTCCTGGGCTGGACTGCTGGCGGCGTGCTGACACATGCGGCTCAGACTCCCTCTTCCAGCACAGCGGCCACCCCATGCAATTATTGTCATTGCCGGCGGGGCGGCGTGCTCGGGGAGGGGGCGTAGCAGAGGTGAGCTGGGGTGGGGAGCCCTGCAGCAGCTCCTCCCCCTGCCTTGAGGCACCCCCCCTCTGCCGCAGCACCTCACCCCCCCCAGCCCGGGGAGCTGTGCGGCAGCTGATTGGCGCTGCAAGCCTGGGAGGCGGGAGAATTAGAGCGAGGGCGGCATGCTTGAGGAGAGGGCGTAGCAGAGGTGAGCTGGGGTGGGGAGCTGCCGCACAGCTCCCTGCGGGGGGAGAGCTGCCGCGGGGGGGGGGGGGGGGCCTTGGGGCCGGGGGGGGGGGGGGACGGGCGCAGGGGTCGGGGGGGGGGGGGCGCAAGGTGGAAGTTTCGCCTAGGGCGCAAAACTTCCTTGCACTGGCCCTGACCTTGGGTCTGACCTACAGTCCCTCAAAGTAAATGGAAAAGATCCTATGGACTTCAGTGCTATCCCACGCACCATGTACAATACAGGCACATCCCCTGGGCTCATATAGCCTAGTGGGGTTGTCAGTCTATTCCTGGTGCCCAGAAGTCTGAAAAACCCTTTCTTCGCTCCCAAGTCTGTCAGGGGGTTAGCATGGAAACCCAGGCCCACGCACTCCACTGGATTCCAGCTCAGGGCCTCGAGCTAGATAAGCATGATCATGGTTCTTCGACTCTGACAGTGCCCTGTGCTTCTTCCTACCCTCCCCTGGGTCTTTGCAGGCTCTCCAGCCTATCAGGCAATTCATCCCTTCCCAGGCTGTTGTCTCTGGGCAGCTCTTTAGTAGCTTGCTGGCAGGAGCTCCTTTCTCCAGACTGCTCATTCCTCTGGGGGCCATCCCACCCCTCTGCTTCCCAGCCCTTTTATCCTCCCAACTGTTGTGAGGCTTCCAATCAGCAGTGGCTAGCAGTGCCTGTATTAACCCTTTGGTCACTGGGCCAGCATGGGGTACATGCAGCCCAGGACAATCCCCTTTGAAGTTCTGGACATTCCAAAGGGCCATCTCAGAATTCCACAGACAGCCCGCAACACAGTCCAGCACTAAATGGGTTAATTGTAGTGTAGACCTTTTCTCTCTCAGATTGCTCTAAATGGGAGAGAATCATAAATTGGACAAATCAGAGAATCTGGCCTGATGAGCATTTGACCCATGAGTAGTGGGTCTATTCCAACTATTAATATTTCATGATTTTCAAAAACGGTAAGAATGAAAATAGAGATCGTTATATGTAAGAGCTAACCTTGAACAAAGGCATGTTAATGAAGTAGTCATATATCAGAGGCCAGAATAATGTTTGAAGAACAAGTCTGTTTCAGTATGCATCAGAAAAAGGGGCCCGATCAACCCTTCCAGCAGGAAAGCCTACAGTAGATGGTTTGAAGGGGAAGGAAGACTTGTCAAAGTTTCCTTTCACAGAATTAACTTCTGATTGTTCTGCCAGGGGTCAGGGTTTCTACCCCTTTTCCCTAGCTGAATAAGCTGAGTTTGGATACTAAATCCCATGGATTCCCCAAGATGGGATAAATCCTGGGGGATCCATAGGGGACTAGAGCCACTTGTATGGATGCTCTGTGCCTCTGCACTGGCTCTGTCCACACCCTGACAGTGAGCGCTAATGGTTCAGCACTGTTAGGCGCTCCTTTAGCTGTAGCTGTGCAGAGACCCCCAGAGGCAACAGGGCTGAAGAGTGTCTCAATCTGTACTGCTTTGTGCTGGAGGGGAGGGGAATGTGATGTGTGTGTCCCCTGCCCCTGCTCTTTTTCCTCTCTGCAGATTCCATGTGAAAAGCCCTCTAAGAGGTCATGGCAAGGGAGAAACAGTGACAGCTAATTCCACTTTCCTTCCCTCTGTGCTCCTGTATATGCATAGATTCAGAGACTTTACGGCCAAAAAGGATCATTATGATCATCTAGTCTGACCTCTTACATAACACAGGCCAAAGAACTACTAAGCAACTTGGTGAGACAACACGGGTGTAAGGGTGTTGACTCACCCCTGTGGCGCCTCCTGCTGGTTGTCTGTGAATTAGCTCGTCCCAGCTCCGGAGCGCCCTCTGCAGGCCAGTGATCCGCCTTACCTCACTCTGGCCCCCATGTCCCTCCCAGGATCTGGTGCCCCTTCACTGGGTTTCGGCCCCCCTTGCAGAACTCCTCAGTCCCAGGGTCTCCCCCTCCCAGGGGAACCCCCACCCACTATCCCCACTTTGCCTCAGTCTTGGCTACTGCCCAGTCTCCTTCTAGCCCCCGTTCACTGGGGCAGACTGCAGTATAAGCCACTCATCACAGGCAAAGGGGTTTGGACCTGCTGCCTCTGCCTACCCCTGGGCTACCCCTTTGCAACCCCAGTACCCAGTTGGCCTTACCCTAGGCCTGCAGCCTGGTGGGTTTCCAGGCCAGAGCTCCCCAGCTCCTCTTGCCTTCCCCCAGCCCTGCTCCACCTTAGGTACCAAGGTACGCTCCCTAGCAGCCAGGCCCTTCTTCTTCTAAAGGCAGAGAGAGAGTGTTTGCTTGAGTGCCAGCTGGGCCCTGATTGGGGCGTGGCCCAGGTGAGCCTGCTTCCCACTCAGCCTGGGCTGTTCCCCCTACCACAGCCCTCTCAAAGGGCTGTTTTAAGCCCTTCCGGGCAGGAGCAGGTAACCACCCTGCTACAACGGGCTTCAATGTCAATAGCACGCAGACAACACCCAACTCTATCTGTCCTTCCCAATTAATGATACCACCACTGTCTGCCAGCTGGCAAAGGCTCCTACTCTGTCTGTACAGTGCCTTGCACAGTGGGCATACCAGATTGGCTGTCCCTTAGGTACTACCGTAATAAACATGACCAATAATAAGATCAACGCAGGGATGAAGAGGAACTGGCTGAAGCGAAACTCTACCAAGACTGAGGTTATGTTTGTTGGCAGAGGAAAACACTTCAACGTTCCCACAACTAGTCAAGTCAGTGGGCAGTATAAGAGTCCCAGCTCACTCCTCGGTCATGCTGCATTTCCACATAGTTGCATCCATAATTAATATGTTCTACCGTCTGTGACTGGCCAGGATACTGCAGGCCATCCTTGTGGATGATGGCTCAGCTTTGATGATGCACCTTACTTCTCAAGCAGATTGTAGCAAGGGCTCTGCATGGGCACCAGCTCTGAAAAAGGCACCTCTGGTACAGAACGCAGAAGTGCTCTTCCTCAGTAACCCAGGCTAGTGCAAGCCTATCAGCTCTGTCCTCTGCTCACTGTACTGGCTCGCCATAGGCTACAGCTTCAGAGCCAAAGCCTTGGTCCTTATTTTCAAGGCACTTAGTGGTTTGGGACCAGGATTAGTCCCCAGCCCTTCCCCAAAGGAAAATTACCTCACCGTCTAGATCCACAACTAGCACCTCTAGCTCTGCTTTGCTGGTCCAATGAAATTGTCTGCACCAAGGGAAAAGCTTGGTTTGTGCAGGAGCCAGCTTTTGCTGGGACTGATTTCGCAGGAACTGAGACTGAGGGTCTGTCTACACTACGAAATTAGGTCAAATTTGTAGAAGTCAGTTGTTTAGAAATCGTTTTTATAAGGTCGAATGTGTGCGTCCCCACACAAAATGCTCTAAGTGCATTAAGTCTGTGGACTACGTCCACAGTACTGAGGCTAGCGTCGACTTCTGGAGCGTTGCACTTCGGGTAGCTATCCCACAGTTCCCGCAGTCTCCGCCGCCCATTGGAATTCTGGGTTGAGATCCCAATGCCTGATGGGGCAAAAACAGTGTCGCGGGGGATTCTGGGTACATGTCATCAGGCCTCCACCCCCTCCGTGAAAGCAACAGCAGACAATTATTTCGCGCCTTTTTTCCTGGGTTACCTGTGCAGACAACATACCACGCCCACGGCAAGCATGGAGCCCGCTCAGCTCACCGTCACCATATGTCATCTGGGTGCCAGCAGACGTGGTACTGCATTGCTACACAGCAGCAGCTAATTGCCTTTTGGCAGTAGACGGGGCAGTGTGACTGGTAGCCATCATCGGCTATCTGGGTGCTGGCAGACATAGGACTGCATTACTATACAGCAGCAGCTCCTTGCCTTTTGGCAGCTTATGGTGTATTACGATTGATATCCGTCGTCGTTGTACTCCTCAGTGAGTTCGGTCAGAGGCTCCTGGGCAGACATGTTTTGTCTCCTGGAGACTCAGTCCTGCCGGCAGTCCTATTGAACCGTCTTGACGATGATGGCTAGCAATCATAATGCAGCATCTTCTGCCAAGCATCCAGAAGATGCCGATGGCTATCAGTCATGCTGCACCGTCTGCTGCCAGCCTAAGATGTAAAAGATAGATGGAGTGGATCCAAATAGGAAATGGACCAGATTTGTTCTGTATTCATTTGCTTTCCCCTCCCTCTGTGAAATCAATGGCCTGCTAAACCCAGGATTTTGAGTTCAATCTTTGGGGGAGCCATTCTGTGTGACAGTTGTTTGTGTTTCTCCCTGATGCACAGCCACTTTTGTTGATTTTAATTCCCTGTAAGACATGTCGTCACTCGCCCCTCCCTCCCTCCCTCCGTCAGACAATAGTTTTGCGCCTTTTTTCAGCCCAGACGCCATAGCACTGGGATCATGGAGCCCGCTCAGATCACTGCAGCAATTGTGAGCACTATGAACACCACATGCATTGTCCTGGAGTATATGCAGAGCCAGAACATGCCAAAGCAAAACCAGGCGAGGAGGCGATTGCAGCGTGGCGACGAGAGTGATGAAGAAATTGACATGGACATAGACCTCTCACAAAGTACGGGTCCCAGCAACGTGCAAATCATGGTGTTACTGGGGCAGGTTCATGCCGTGGAACGCCAATTCTGGGCCCGGGAAACAAGCACAGACTGGTGGGACCGCATCGTGTTGCAGGTGTGGGACGATTCCCAGTGGCTGCGAAACTTTCGCATGCGTAAGGGCACTTTCATGGAACTTTGTGACTTGCTTTCCCCTGCCCTGAAGCGCCAGAATACCAGGATGAGAGCAGCCCTCACAGTTGAGAAGCGAGTGGCAATAGCCCTGTGGAAGCTTGCAATGCCAGACAACTACCAGTCGGTCAGGAATCAATTTGGAGTGGGCAAATCTACTGTGGGGGCTGCTGTGATCCAAGTTACCAGGGCAATCAAAGACCTGCTGATATCAAGGGTAGTGACTCTGGGAAACGTGCAGGTCATAGTGGATGGCTTTGCTGCAATGGGATTCCCTAACTGTGGTGGGGCGATAGACAGAACCCATATCTCTATCTTGTCACCGGAGCACCAAGTCACCAAGTACATAAACCGAAAAGGGTACTTTTCAATGCTGCTGCAAGCCCTGGTGGATCACAAGGGACGTTTCACCAACATCAATGTGGGATGGCCAGGAAAGGTACATGATGCTCGCGTCTTCAGGAACTCTGGTCTGTTTCAAAAGCTGGAGGAAGGGACTTTCTTCCCGGACCAGAAAATAACCGTTGGGGATGTTGAAATGCCTATAGTTATCCTTGGGGACCCAGCCTACCCCTTAATGCCATGGCTCATGAAGCCGTACACAGGCAGCCTGGACAGTAGTCAGGACCTATTCAACTATAGGCTGAGCAAGTGCAGAATGGTGGTAGAATGTGCATTTGGATGTTTAAAAGCGTGCTGGCACAGTTTACTGACTTGGATAGACCTCAGCGAAATCAATATCCCCATTGTTATTGCTGCTTGCTATGCGCTCCACAATATCTGTGAGAGTAAGGGGGAGACATTTATGGCGGGGTAGGAGGTTGAGGCAAATCACCTGGTCGCTTATTACATGCAGCCAGACACCAGGGCGGTTAAAAGAGTACAGCAAGGTGCGGTGCGCATCAGAGAACCTTTGAAAACCAGTTTTGTGACTGGACAGGCTATGTTGTGAAACTGCTGTTTGTTTCTCCTTGATGAACCCCCCCGGTTCACTCTACATGCCTGTAAGCTAACCACCCTCCCGTCCCCCATTCGAGCACCGCTTGCAGAGGCAATAAAGTCATTGTTACTTCACATTCATGCATTCTTTATTAATTCATCACACAACTAGGGGGATAACTGCCAAGGTAGCCTGGGAGGGGTAGGGGAGGAGGGAAGCGCTGGTTGGGGTGGGGGAGGAGGGAAGGACAAGGACACACTGCAGTTTAAAACTTTAAAACTTTAACTCTTATTGAAGGCCAGCCTTCTCATGCTTGGGCAATCCTCTGGGGTGGAGTGGCTGGGTGGCCGGAGGCCCCCCCACCGCGTTCTTGGGCATCTGGGTGAGGAGGCTGCGGAACTTGGGGAGGAGGGCTGTTGGTTACACAGGGGCTGTAGCGGCCGTCTCTGCTCCTGCTGCCTTTCCTGCAGCTCAACCACACGCTGGAGCATATCAGTTTGATGCTCCAGCAGCCGGAGCATCGACTCTTGCCTTTTATCAGCAATCTGACGCCACTTATTCTCTTCAGCCCGCCACTTGCTCTGTTCATCCCGCGATTCAGCCCGCCACCTCTCCTCTCGTTCATATTGTGCTTTTTTGCACTCTGACATTGACTGCCTCCACGCATTCTGCTGTTCTCTGTCAGCGTGGAAGGACATCTGGAGCTCCGAGAACATATCATCCTGAGTCCGCCGTTTTCTCCTTCTAATCTTCACTAGCCTCTGCAAAGGAGAAACATTTGCAGCTGGTGGAGGAAAAGGGAGAGGTGGTTAAAAAGAAACATTTTAGAGAACAATGGGTACACCCTTTCACATTAAATTTTGCTGTTCACATTACACAGCACATGTGCTTTCATTACAAGGTCACATTTTTCCTCTTATATTGAGGGCCTGCCGGTTTGGTGTGAGAGATCACTCATGCAGTGCCAGGCAACAGAATTTGGCTTGCAGGCAGCCATGGTAAGCCACAGTCTTTTGGCTTTTTTAAGCTTCATAACATGTGGGAATGTTTTCAAACAGCAGCGCCCTCATTTCCCATACCAAGCACCTGTTGGGTTGGCCATTTAAAATGGGTTTGCAATGTAAAAGGAGGGGCTGCGGTTTCCGGGTTAACATGCAGCACAAACCCAACTAACCCCCCTTACCCCCCCTCACCCAATTCTCTGGGATGATCACTTCACCCCTCCCTCCCCACTGCGTGGCTAACAGTGGGGAATATTTCTGTTCAGCCGAGCAGGAATGGGTACCTCTGAATGTCCCCTTAATAAAATCACCCCATTTTAACCAGGTGACCATGAATGATATCACTCTCCTGAGGATAACAAAGAGAGATAAGGAATGGATATTGTCTGCATGCCAGCAAACACCGGGACCATACGCTGCCATGCTTTGTTATGCAATGATTCCAGACTACGTATTTCTGGCCTGGCGTGGTAAAGTGTCCTACCATGGAGGACGGGATAAGGCAGCCCTCCCCAGAAACCTTTTGCAAAGGCTTTGGGAGTACATGAAGGAGAGCTTTCTGGAGATGTCCCTGGAGGATTTCCGCTCCATCCCCATACACGTTAACAGACTTTTCCAGTAGCTGTACTGGCCGCAATTGCCAGGGCAAATTAATCATTAATCATTAAACACACTTGCTTTTAAACCATGTGTAATATTTACAAAGGGCCCTCAGGGTCTGGGAGCATGCCTTGGGTGAGTTTGGGGGTTACTGGTTCCAGGTCCAGGGTGATAAACATATCCTGGCTGTTGGGGAAACCGGTTTCTCCGCTTCCTTGCTGTGAGCTATCTTCATTGTCTTCATCATCATCCTCCTTGTACCCCAAACCCACTTCCCTGTTGCGTGATTCTCCATTGATGGAATCAAAGCATAGGGTTGGGGTAGTGGTGGCTGCACCACCTAGCATGGCATGCAGCTCCGCGTAGAAGCGGCATGTCTGCAGCTCTGCCCCGGACCTTCCTTTTGCCTCTCTGGCTTTGTGGTAGGCTTGCCTTAGCGCCTTAATTTTCATGCGGAACTGCTGTGCATCCCTGTTATGGCCTCTGTCCTTCATGGCCTTTGAGACTTTTTCTAATGTTTTGCCATTTCGGTTACTACAACGGAGTTCAGCTAGCACTGATTCGTCACCCCATATGGCGAGCAGATCCCGTACCTCCCTTTCGGTCCATACTGGAGCTCTTTTGCGATCCTGGAACTCCATCATGGTTACCTGTGCTGATGAGCTCTGCATGGTCACCTGTGCTTTCCAAGCTGGGCAAACAGGAAATGAAATTCAAAAGTTTGCGGGGCTTTTCCTGTTTACCTGGTCAGTGCATCTGAGTTGAGAGTGCTGTCCAGAGCGGTCACAATGAAGCACTCTGGGATAGCTCCCGGAGACCAATACCGTCGAATTCCGTCCACACTACCCCAAATCCGACCCGCAAAGGCTGATTTCAGCGCTAATCCCCTCGTTGGAGGCGGAGTAAAGAAACCGGTTTAAAGGGCCCTTTAAGTAAAAAAAAAAAGGGCTTCGTCATGTGGACGTGTCCAGGCTTAATTCGATTTAACACTGCTAAATTCAACCTAAACTCGTAGTGACCAGGCCTGAGAGTTACTGTAACATTTCTGCCAGGTGGAGCCGGCTGCAACCAGGGCTGGGTTCAATATCTAGGGGTTCCTCTTCAACAATACAATACAGAACGGCCTCGAGCCCCCACCCAGTAACCTGGGGAAATTACCTGTGTGCCTCTGAGAGGCAATACTTCCCCACTCACAAGCACAGAGTCTGAGTGTAGAAAAGAAACTTTTAATGAAAGGAGGGAAGTCACCCGACATTAATTAGGGAAAATGCCACAAGTGAGATTCATAATCATAAAACTGTGAGCAGGACACCCACCCCAGAGTGCTTGGGGCAGTGCCTTCCGCCTCATGTTCTCGAGTTCTATAATCAAAAGTTCCTTTTCTGTGCCCCTCTCTGCTCCCTCACCATACTACACTCACAGTGGTTGTCCTTGGTCAGGAGGACCCGGGGTCAGAGGTGCATCTGTGTGAGTTCACCTTCCACCCGGGGAAGAAGGCACCTTGCTTACTCCACGATCTGAGCATTTGTTCTCGTTGGCCGATCTGCCAGCCGCTGTTCCTGGCCACCCCGCCAGCCGCAATTCCTCATTGCCTCGCCAGCCACTCGTTCTGCCCACTGCCTCACCAGGTCTCCAGGAACTAAAGACAGTGGAGGGTGATTAAGGTAGTATGTTAAAATGCCCAAGGGGACTATGAGTGCACACCAGCAGGGTCTACATGACCAGTTAATGAGCAAAATGTTAGCGCGCTTTAAAAATCACAGCCTTGTAGTGCGCATTATCCTTCTATGTAGTGGTGCCCTGAGTTACAGGCATTACTGCTGACAACTCAAAAACAGATCTTTCAGCTCTTCATCTTGCTGTAGTTTGCTGATGTTGTTCACTGTAGGTGCAACAAAAATAAAAGCCGAAGGTCTATTTTAGTTGTTCTCACTCGGTTGCTAATCTAACACCCTGCTGAGGCAGCGAGTGTAGCACTCAGAAATTTAACCCTAAAGGACTTTTCACACCTCAGTCATACCCTTCACACTCTTGTTTGATCTGCACATCCAAACAAAGCACAGCTTCGGTGTACCCAGCACCGATGTGGGTTTTCTCCCTGAGACCGTGTTTCACAGCAGGCAGGAATATTTAGATAATACTGAATAATTTGTGCCTGCACTGGTCCTAGACAAGCCTTAATTTATAGTGGAGACATATGTGAAGACATACGGATGCCTAGGCAGTCCCACCCTAGTTATTCTCTGCCACCGCCCTTCCCACACACAGATGCACCCGCTTCTGCCTACTCGTGATTACACCCATCCGCCTCTTGCCTGTCTGTGATCCACTTGCAGGCTGGTGTGTGTTCTTCTTTCTCTACTTGATGAAGTTATAAGGCTTCTGGTGACACCTCTGTGATGCTGGCAGCTCTTGCCAAGCATCTTGCCAAGGCTGCCGGCACTATCTAAGAACGGACAAACACCTAGCTGGAGACCAGAGCAGTTCACTTGTGTGTTTTGAATTGCTCAAAATAGGTATCAGTTTTATAAGAATGTATGTAGTGTTTAGTCTCTAAACAATGTTTGTCAGTTGTTGCATGCAACTATCTTATTTATAATGTCAGTATTCCATGCTACAAGGAAATATGTAAATTTTGCTTGATAACTTTTTGAAAATGTGATATATCTCGATTTTAGTAAGGCTTAGACCCACATGATATTCTCATAAGCAGCTAGGGAAATATGGTCTAAATGAAATTACTATAAGGAGGGTATGCAACTAGTTTAAAGACTACGTTCAAAGAATAGTTATCAATGGTTCGCTGCCAAACTAGGGAGATGTGTCTATTTGGATCATGCAGGGGTCTGTCCTAGGTCCGGTACTATTCAACATTTTCATTAATAACTTGGAAAATGGAGTGAATAGTATGCTTATAAAATTTGCAGATGACACCAGCTGGGTAGAGTTGCTAGCACTTTGGAGGACAGGATTAGAATTCAATATGGCCTTGATAAATTGGAGAAATGGTCTGAAACAAGATGAAATATAATAAAGACAAGTGCAAAATACTACACTTAGGAAGGAAAAATCAAATGCACAGCTACAAAATGGGCAATAACTGGCTAGCTGGTGATACTGCTGAAAAAGATCTGGGGGTTATAGTGGATCACAAAATGAATATAAATTAAGAATGTGATGCAGTTGCAAAAGAGGCTAATATAATTCAGGGGTGTTTTTTGGGGAGTGGAATGTAAAGCAGCAAGGAGACATGGAAGGGGGTGAAGATAAGAACAAATAAGCAGGGTTGGAAAAGGAGAGTGTGACAGAATGTACCCTTGTGTCTATATTCTATACTGTACTAATAATCTTTGTACAAAGTATACCGTGTGAGGTATCATTTGAAAACTCATAATTTGCTGGTCATTATTGTCCTGATAAATTGTGTGTGGCAACATTGTATGCCATTGTATGTTATAAGATTCCACTGTATGGTGTTAACATGTATTCCAAACTGAGATTGGCATACAGGTCTATCTCAAACAAAGGAATGTATGCTCAGCTTAATTTGTGTTTAAGTAGTAATCAGAGTCTTCAAGCAGGAAGGGAAACAAAAAGCGCTCAAAAAGGTGAGGAAGATGCAGCAGGGAACATCCTTCCCTATAGACTCTGTCTCCTGAATATCAGCTGGAAATGTTTTCCAAGAGAGGACTAACACTATAAAAAGGAGGGACAAACACCCCAAGACCTCCCCCCTCCCTGTTCATCACATTCATGGCAACAGAAATAACAAAAGAAGCATTCGTGGGACTGAAGAAGGCAGAGGCGTAGCGAGCGCCCTCTGTACCTTCCAACCGGAGGGGGCCCCACAAGGAAGGGGGCCCCTAAAAGTGGCAAAAAAAATGTAAGGTATAACTAGGTAAGTGACATTTATTGACGCTATTGCACAATCCATGTTGGTTTTACTGACAAAACCGTGAAGTCATTATGATACATCATAATGCTATTGGCTACATCAGTTGTCTGTCGGTCAGTTTCGAATTTTAGTTGGAGCCATTCAAAGAATGTGTATTTGCGTTCATAATGGCGGTCGGCGGATAAATGTTATTAATTTAGTTGTTTAATTTTTTATCGTTTGAAACGATTCGTTTCCAAAGCAGAAGCGTGCTTTGTGATGTCTAAGAGAACGTATAAGATCGGAGCTAGTAAACGAAAGGCAGCAAAAGATGCCGAGAAGGAACTTGAGAAAATTCCAAAGTTGTCAACGTATTTTGCGCTGCAATCCAACATACAGGTACAGGCACATGAAACGGACAGCGCTAGCAGCGACGAATCGTATCCAGAAGTACCCAGAAGTGCTTCAAGTGAGGTCGAAGGTGAAGCCAGTTGTTCTACCAAACAAACTGTGACAGATATTCCAGCTACTGCCGGGAAAGAAGTATCTGAATCTGAACCACTGATTGATGATCCAGGAGATTGGCCGTCTATAATATCGGACAGGCAAGTGTGTGACATTGTTGCACGTGGCCCACCGCAGCAGAATGAAAGTTACGAATTTCCATTTAACGTGGAAAGACGGAGGTTCACAAGTACTCATTTCTATCGAACCGTGGCAAATGGCGAGAAAATAAGACGTTCATGGTTAATTTACTCAGTTCAGAAAGATGCCATTTTTTGTTTTTATTGTAAATTATTTGGCACTGGCGACATACCGCTACGTCGTGGAACATCTGCTTGGAAAGCACTGTCAAAAAGACTTCAGCAGCATGAAACAGGCAAAGGTCATCAAGACTGTATGGTGAAATGGTTTGACCTTCGGTCAGGCATAGTAAACCGTACATTTATTGACCAACTCGAATTGCAGGCTTTTCTGAAAGAAAGAGATTTCTGGAGAAATGTTGTCAAATGCATGGTTGATGTCATTATTTTCTTGTCCAAAAGAAACTTGGCATTTCGAGGAAGTAATGAAAAGCTCGGCGATCCTTCGAATGGTAACTTTTTGGGATTGTTTGAATTGCATATTTCCCTAGCTGCTTATGATACTGTCCTCAGCGAACTTTTACAGAGGATTAAGAAGGCAGGGACACATGTTCAGTACCTCAGTCTACAGATCCAAAACGAGCTGATTCAACTTGTTGCCAGTAACATTCAAGAGGCCAACATAGCGCAGCTTAAAAAAGCAAAATATTATTCAGTTATTTTGGACTGTACTCCTGACGTGTCACATGAAGAACAGATGTCTGTGGTGTTACGCTTTGTTGAATGCAACGGTGAAGATAGTGTCAATATTCGTGAAGCGGTTGTTGGTTTTCTTAATGTTCATGATACAACTGGTGAGGGCTTATTGGAAGCGTTTCTTGAAAAGGCAAACAACTTAGGAATAGACATTGCTGACGTGAGAGGCCAAGCTTATGATAACAGCACAAATATGAGAGGAAAGAATAAAGGAGCTCAAGCCCGCATGCTAGAAATAAATGACCGTGCCTTGTATGTGCCATGTGGAGCTCACACTTGGAATCTTGTGATCTCAGACGCGGCAAAGTCATCGAAATATGCCATTGACTTTTTCGGTCTGATTAACAGAATATACGTTATCTTTTCTTCTTCACCTTCACGTTGGGATATACTTCAAGAACATATGCCAATATCTGTTAAAGGGTTATCAGACACTCGTTGGGAGTCGAGAATTGATGCTGTGAAGCCATTGCGTTATCACCTTGAAGAGTTGTGCAATGCTTTGTCATCTTTGCGAGAATATGCGCTCGAAAAGAAAGATGGCAATACAGCAACAGAAGCCGGTGCGCTTTTAGACCATATTACTATGTGGCCTTTGGTTCTGACTGTGTACACGTGGTATGATATACTATTTCACGTCAATAAAACCAGCAAATTAATTCAGTCACCAGATGTGTCAATTGACGTACTCCAGGCAGAAGTCGGTGCTACAAAGAAGTTTTTGGAAGACTATCGAAATACAGGATATATCTCTGTGGTCACAAATGCATGTGAAATAGCAGAGCATATGGGTATTGAGCAGGCGTTTCCAGAAACCAGGGTGCAACGTAAGAAGAGAATGTTGGATTACGAATGTGCTGATGATTCGAGTCGTCTTTCTGCCGAAGAAAAATTCAAATCGCAGTTCGTTCTTGTTCTCACTGATCAGGCCATATCTTCTGTTTTGTCGTGATTTGACCAACTCGTGGAGTGGTATAAGTTGTTTGGATTTCTGTACAATGCTTACAGCCTGAAGCAGTGTCACAGAGAAAATGAACTGGAGAATCACAGCAAAAATTTTGAAAGAAAAATGGGAGACATTGATGCCAACGAACTCAGAATGGAATTGAATCATTTTATTTATGTCATCGAGAAAGAGAGAGGACTTCTCACAGCAAACAATTTTTTAACGTACATATACAAGAACAGCCTTCAGGAGATATATCCGAATCTTTGCATTTGCATCAGAATTCTTCTGACCACACCAGTTACTGTCGCTGGTGTTGAAAGGAGCTTCAGCAGAATGAAACTGATCAAGAATATCCTGCGCTCAACCATGACAGATGACAGGCTTTCTGCGCTTGCAGTTATCTCAATCAAAAACAAGATTGCCAGATCTCTGGACTATGACGCATTGATTAACCAATTTGCGGAGAACAAGGCTCGAAAGAAGCGCTTTGCGTAAATACGGAATATATGTACACTGTAGGCCTATGTATACATAATATGAACCCTGTATATTGTATAAAATAAATACCGCATTCCAGTTTCTGCATTGTAAGGGGTCCCGCCCGGACTATGTTCGGAGGGGGCCACGTTCTTTGTTGCTATGGCCCTGGAAGAAGGTGTCCTGACCTAAGAAGTTTAATCAGTAAGACTGCTGAAAGCCATAGGCGTGCACAGCCCATTTCATTAGGGTGTGCACCCAGGGAGCCCCGCCCTAGCCCCGCCTCATCCACTCCCTCCTACTTCCTGCCCCCTGACTGCCACCCTCAGAACCCCCAATGCCCCCACTCCTTGTCCCCTGACTACCCCTTCCTGCCCCTAACTGCCCCCCCAGGACCCCACCTCCTATCTAAGTCTCCCTGCTCCTTGTCCCCTGACTGCCCCCCTAGCACCCTACCCCCTACCTGTCCCCTGACTGCCCCGACCCTTATCCACTCCCACGCCTATCCAACCGCTCTCCACCCCCTGACAGGATGCCCAGAACTCCCAGTCCATCCAAACCCCTCTGCTCCCTGCCTCCCCCAACCCCTCTCCACACCCCTGCCTCCTGACAGCCCCCCCCAGAACTCCCAACTCATCCAACCCCCCCCAGCTCCTTGTTCTCTGACCACCCCCTCCAGAGGCCCCCCAACCTAACTGTCCCCCCAGGACCCTCCTTGCTCCCTGTCCCCTGAACCCTATCTACCCCCCGCCCCTTGACAGACCCCGGGACTCCCATGCTCCATCCAACCCCCCCGCTCCCTGATTGCCCCCTCCAGAGACCTCCCGCCCCTAACACCCCCTCCCGGGATCCCACCCCCATCCAACCCACCCTGCTCCCTGTCCCCTGACTCCCCCCACCCCTTATCCAACCCCCCTGGCCCCGGACTCCTTACCATGGCATGAGATGAGGCTCCTAGCCTCCCTGCGGAGCCAAACGCTGCCCAGCGGGAGTGCGTGCAGCCCCGGCCCCCAGAGCACTGCACACGCGGCGGCAGGGCTCCAGGGGAGGGTGTCTGCCTCCCTGCAGGGTCAAATGCTGCCCCGCGGGAGCATGCAGCCCCGACCTTCAGAGTGCTGCACGCGGCGGCAGGGCTCCAGGAGAGGGGGGAGGGTGTCTGCCTCCCCGCAGGGCCAAACGCTGCCACGCAGGAGCATGTGCAGCCCTAGCCCCCAGAGCACTGCACATGGGGCAGCATGGCTCCAGGAGAGGGGGGAGGTGTCTGCCTCCCCGTGGAGCCAAACCCTGCCCCACGGGAGCGTGCAGCCACGGCCCCCAGAGCGCTGCATGCGCGGAGGCAGGACTCATGGGGAGGGAGAAAGGCGGGGGAGGGGCCGGCAGCTTGCTGCGCTCGGCCGGGCGCTCCGGCCGGGGAGCGCAGACCCCACGGCTTGCCGTGCCTGGAGAGAGGGGCCATTTGCCCACCCCTGCATTAGGGTGTGCCCAGGCACACCCGGCACACCACATGCGCACGCCTATGCTGAAAGCATGCGATGAGAAACTTTGCTTGAATCTGTTACAGTTTGCTAAGTTAGGCACCAGTAGCATTTGAACTTTATTTTCTTATAAACATTTCTGACTTTTATGCCTCATTACTTGGACTCACTTAAAGTCTCTCTCTTTGTAGTTAATAAATTTGTTTTATTGTTTAATTTAATCCAGTGTTTTACATTGAAGTGTCTGAGAAATGCCATTTGGGTATATTATTTGTATTAAAGCAATAACGGATATAAATTTGGATTGTGCAGCAGAGGACTGTGCAGTACAAGATATACATTTCTGGGGAAAATATAAGACTGGGGGGTGTTGGGGTCACCCTGAAGTATAACCCAGGCTGGTAAGAGCCAAGGTGTGGCTGGCTGGCTACAGCACACACACACAGCTGGGAGTGGTTTGCATGCTGGAGTCTGTTTGTGAGCAGTCCAGGCTGGAGGCTACAGCAGTAAAACATTGCAAATGTCACTCCAGGTTAGAGGTCAGGGGTGACACAGCTACTCAATCTGGATTGTAACCCGGGTATGTCACGGAGTCAGAGAACAAAATTCATCAGCAGTTTGAGGAAGTGAGGCACCATTGGAATGTGTAGGGTCAGGGAGTGTAGCCCTGTCTGTGTCCCTGTCTGAGAGATTAGAAAAAGAAAAAAAAAAAGGAGAGAGAACAACACAGGATAACAATATGACAGAAAGATACAAGAGAAAGAAAAGATACAAAAGAAGACTACATGCCGCTTTGGAACTGGTAATAGAAACATTCCAGGAAATTAGCTATACAAGGCTTTAACAATATCAAAGACGAATGATGCAAAGGATTGAGGATGCTAACATACCAAGAAGCAAGTCAGAAACATGTAAGAAAAGACCAAGAAAATATAAGCTGAAAACATTCATACAATGGGAATCAGTGATACACTGGGCCATAAACTTAAAAGATTTGTGGAAATTAAACTAAAAGAAGCATATATCCTTCTTTTTGGTTCAGTGCATGATGTTACCAACTCCAATACATCTGAAACTGTAAATATATGCAGACTGTGAAGACAACAAACTCTTAAGTGTGAATAGTTGTCAAGGCTGGCATTCGATGTGAAGAAATTCTTTATTAAAGGAAAAATACTGGTTTCTCACTCCTGCTGTGGACGCAGCAATTTCAGGGCCTTAGGGATATCACAACACATATCAATCACTCTGACCAGTTAAAGAGAAGCACTGATGGCCCCTTTCTGATCACATCCAATCCCCTTTATCCCACAGTGGAGGACTCAATGCAGGGCCTTGAAAATTGTGAGTATAAAAGTAGCACTCTGAGAAGGTCAATGAGAACTTCTGGGAGTGAAAGAAGAAGAAAACAATAGGGCAGGTTTTCCCAAGGGACCTGATGATCATCTCCAAGTATATTTGTTTGCAAAGTTGCCTCAGATGCTATGTACTCCATCAGATATTGAGGAGGATGAATGAAGTTTTAAGGCCAAATCATCCTGCAATTCTCACAAACACGAATAAAAGTTTTACCTCTGTGGTTCTAAAGTCAGTTGGATGGCTCACATGACAAAAGTTACCCTGCAGCCCTCACATGGGTAAGTGACATAATTTGCAGTTTTAGTGGTTAAAAGGCAAGTAATCCAGTGATGCGCACCATAAGTATCTTTATGGTAATGGCCTAAATTTCAGAAGTGCTGATCATCCGCATCTCCTACTGCACTGAATGGAAATGCAGATGTTCACAACCTCTCATTGGTTTCAGTGGAAGTTGTTAGGTGCACTGGTAGTTCAGCTTCTGTCCCTTAATTTGCATTGTATGTTCTTATTGTAGATTTCTATGGTCCCTGGTTTCTAACAGAGTTTAGAGAAACAGATGTAACTCAGCAAATTATCCAAACTCCTGAGTTTCTGTTTTGGCAAATTTCACAGTTCGAGACACTGGATTGAAACACTCTAATATTGTCCCACATATTCTCTGCTTAGACAAGCTCAGCTGAAGATCAAGACTAGTCACACGAGTGAGGGTCCATAATCTGTATTTAAGATTGATTTACAGAAAATAATGTAATTTACTCACTTATCTTCCCTTAAGGACAGTCAGGACATCTTCAATATTCATATAGACACTAGCAATTTCCAAGTACCCCATGCACCTAATTTCCACGAAAGCTATTATATACACAACAAAGGGAGCACATATCCCTATAACAGCTATTGCCGTTTAAAATAGTCTTCTATTTCAAAAGAGGGTTTTTTGTTTGTTTTGTAATTTGTGGACTTTCAAAGGAAATCAGAGAAGCCTGTTAGAAACGATCATGCAGAGTTATCGACTGATTACTAGAATCAATAGACGTTTAGCGATTCATTTCGTACATGGTACAAACACAACTAAAACAGCATCATAAAAAGGATCTACTGTGAGCAAAATACACTCTTTCTGAAATGAAGGCTGTTTAGTTGTCAAGCAGTTATGCTCTCTTTGCACGTACATGGCCAATAAGTCTGTAAATTGGTGATGCAATTTTATAAAGCAAAATATAGTACTCACAGTTGTGGTTGCACACATAGTTAATGAGTTCACATGGCTGCAGAGCAGAAACAAAACAAGGAGAAAGAGGAATTCTTAGCTGATGAAGTGGTTTATTTCTAAATGTAAATTGAATATAGAATATGCCAGAGATACATACCGAAAAAGGGTGCTTTCCCTTTGCTCCTTTAGCATCCTAGAAGAACAGCATTGCAGATTACTAGATAATTTAAAGTTTTCAACTGCATTGATAATTATGATAATTAAAATGCAAGAATGGCTTGTAAGACAAGACAATCATAGCAGAACTTCACCATACTATGTATTTTATCTCTTTTCATTTAATATATATTGTTCTATTGTGGCAATTTAAGTTCCAGAATGCTGGGATCATGATAACAGTTACTGTTTCTCTTTGGGTGTTTTATTTAAATAGGGTCTGGGAAGAGAGAGAAGAATAATTAATTAACATATATGGGAATCAAAGTGCTCAGCACCTTTGAAAATCAGGTGTAATGTTGCTGCTGAAGGGCCAAAATCCATTTGCTGTGGATGTAAGATCTTAACTACAGTTTCTGCTTAGGCCCGGATGAAGACTAGCTAACAAAGAACAATACATAGCTCAGAGGAAGCTGGGGTAAACAGATGTGCGTTTCAAGTCAGTGAGCGGAGTCAGCATAACTCCGAATGTAATTGGCAGGGGCGGCTCCAGGCACCAGTGCACCAAGTGCGTGCCTGAGGCGGCAAGCCGCGGGGGGCAGCCTGCCAGTCACCATGAGGGCGGCAGTCAGGCTGCCTTCGGTGGCATGCCTGCGGGAGGTCCGCTGGTCCCGTGGTTTTGGTGGCAATTCGGCGGCGGGTACGCTGAAGGCGTGGGACCAGCGGACCTCCCGCAGGCATGCCACCAAAGGCTGCCTGACTGCCGTGCTTGGGGCGGCAAAATATATAGAGCCGCCCCTGGTAATTGGGCATCCTTATCGCGAATCATAGACACATGAAGCGCTGAGAAAGGCCTCATGGGTATTCCCTAATGCAGGGAGGAGATAGTGGTACCCCCTCAGATCCCAGACAGAGTTCAGGGAGAGGCCTAATATAATTGACATAAGTTAGGACACCCTCGCCTCACAGATGTATGCCAATCCTAGCCCACAGAAATGCAAGGGTAAACTTATAAACAATTGTTATTGTAAAATACTAATTACTGCTTTTTTGCTTTACATCTCCAGGAATGTACCTGTTGGTCAACTGGGAGAGCTGCTACCTCATTCCCCTGGACCCCAAAATTAGAATTTAACCTATACACTTTAATAGACATAGTTTGGGGGTAATTACCTGTGTGTCAGCCAAATGTTAATTTGAGCCTTGGGCAGAGCCATTATGTAATCTTTTAGACCATTGGCTTATTGTGCTTATCTTGTCTTGCTGCTAGAGCCCTATCCAGGGGCTTGGGAAACCCATCCCCGTCGCTTCTCTCCGCCGAATGAGCACCCTATATAATCTATTGTAATTAATTGTTCTGCAGTGTCTCTGAACCTAATAAGCAAAGTGACACTCCACCAGCGCTGTGCATAATAAACTCCTGTGCTTGACTCTACATGGTGTGGATTACTGTCCTTCAGCTGCCCCTAAGCATCAATCCAATGTATCTTTGTACCACCCTACTGGGGCATAAGCAGCAGTAATGATTACAAATAAGAATTAGATTTGAGTGGAGTCCAGGTTTAATTTCTGAGATGAGTGACAGCTCAGCTCACTTTTATTGGGAATCTTTTAATTCCAGCCTGTGATTACAAAACTATCTGAAAACAGCCATAAGTTACAAACTTCAAACATGGATAGAAATAATTCCCAAACCAGATATATGTTCCTAATTTTTTTAAAATATTGCAACAAAGAATGCCAAACATGTATTGTTCTTTAATTGCCAATTTTCAGGAAAGGCCCAAGGTCCAAATGAAAAAGGTGCACCTATATTTTAAGTACAATTAGATATTTAAATAGATGTCTAAATTGGCATGAAAAATTAGATTTGGGCATCTAAATAGTCATTTGCACATGCAAATACCTTATTTATGCTCTCAGCTGCAGTAGTGTGGAAATGTAGACACACAATTACATGCATGGACTTCGGATTTCTTTTTTTCTGAAAATCTGACCCCTAAAATTTTAGTTCAAAGTATTTGTAAGATAATTTGATATACATACTAACACACAAACTTATTTTCATATTGCTGGCAAAAATACAGAAGTAGCATTTTCAAAGTGACATAATCAAGCAGCTTACAATATACCCACCCCCAGGCCTCCAAAATGTATCAATGATTTAGGCTCTTGAACACATACTGTAGCCTGAGACAGGAAAAAAATCACCAATCCTCACCTTCAAATTTAAAGTGAGTAGCTTTTCATGCAAATGAAATTACATACCACTTTTTGTGGTCAATTCATACCTTGTGTCCTTGATGTCCCTGGGTACCCTTCTGACCAAGATAACCTGCATCACCCTGGAAACATTGGCATAAATTACAAACAGACAATCTACAAATGGTATATAGAGCAGTTATGACACTATTGCATACTTCTCGACTCTAGGGCCCAATTCTCCGTCTCATTAATGCCAGTTTTATACCAGTTTAACTCCATTCAATTCAGTGGATATACTCCTAATTTATAGTTGGGTGAGAAGAGAATCAGGCCCCATATATTTTCACATATAACCATTTTTAAAAGACGAAAAATAGACAGGATAGCAGCAGGGCCAGCTCCAGGGTTTTGGCGGCCCCAAGCAGCCAAAAAAAAAAAAAAAGCCGCGATCACGATCTGCGGCGGCAGGTCCTTTGCTCCCAGCGGGAGTGAGGGACCGTCCGCCGAATTGCCGCCGAATGCCTGGACGTGCTGCCCCTTCCAGAGCAGCTGCCCCAAGCACCTGCTTGCCAGGCTGGTGCCTGAAGCCAGCCCGGGATGGCAGCATACTACTGCTTTTCTTTGTGCGGTTCAGCTGAATGCTAGCAATGCTTACTGCACAGTCACTCAGGAGATAGGGATTCTACTCCCACCTCTACTATGGACTCTGTGTAACCTTGGGAAAGTCACTTAACTTCTCTGTGACTCAGTTTCCTCATGGCAAAATGGGAACAACAACTCTTGCCTGCCTGCCTACACCTCACAAAGACATTGTGAGGCTAAATTCATTCAGATTTGTAAAGTGCTTTGATATCCTTGGATTGGAGGTGCTACATAAGTGTCCCACCCCCTCTATCCCTAGCTATGCCCCCCTAACCAATTTCAGCCATCCCTGACACACCCTCTGCACTGCGGGGCAAGTACAGTGGAAGTAAAGCCAGCTATGCTGCTCCAAGGTTCTCCTCCCATGCTGGCACACCATTTTAACACCGTTTTAAGGTCATATTGCACAGCTCCAGCAGTGCACAGTGACCTTAGCATGACCAAGATCCGGCCCTTGGCAAGGGAACTGACCGTACTTCAGAGAAGCTTCTTCTGACACAGAAGTGAGAGTACCAGTTAAACTGTCCTACACAATGTATAACACAATGTATAACCCCAATGGCGTACAGCTTTCATTGCCTAGCCTAGTTTATTAATGTCTGTTGGCAAAATTTTCATAAGGCTTTAAGTTCTTTGGGAGCATGAATTTAATTGACTTTCAATGGGACTGAGGTTCCGAAATCACTCAGGTGCTTTTGAACGTTTTATCCTGTGTTAGAAATTAATGGATAATGGGCACCGTGTCGTGTGTAATATAGTATAAAATAGCTAATCAATAACATTTTACACGTACACAAAAAAAAGTCAAGGCTCCCCTTGAAGTTAAAGGCAAAACTCTCCTTGATTTCAGAAGGAGCAAGATCAGGCTGAAGTGAGGTCATAGTGTGATAACTACAAAAACAGGAGTTGAAAAAGGTGAGCAATATGCCTGGCTAACTTAAAATACAAAACTGCTACTACTACTAAGGCTATGTCTACACAGCGCACCTTACAATGGCACAGCTGTGCCACTGCAGCAGCGCTGTTAAAGTGCGCTGTGTGGCTGCTCTTTATCGCCGGGAGAGAGCTGTCCTGGCAGCAAAATAAAACCACCACACCATAAAGGGCGGTAGCTTTGTCGACAGGAACGCGGCTCCCACCGACGAAGCGCTGCCCACATCGGCACTTTTCGTCGCTAAAACTTTTGTTGTTCCTGGGGGTGTTTATTCACACCCCTGAGTGACAAAAGTCTTAGCACCAATGTAGACATAGCCTAAGACTGTGCCCTTCCTTTGTCAGCTGAAAACACAGTTCAACAGGAAACAATTACCACAAAACCCGTGTTTTGTTTACTTGGCCTATTAAATGAAGAAGACTTGGCCATCTATCAGACTCTTTCAAACTAGTAACTATGAGGTACCTTATTTATCATTTCAACTTAAAATATAAAATCACTTATAAGAGATAAGAGAAAAATTAAACTTCCTGCTCATAAGGAGCAAAATACAATAAGAAATGTTAACATCTCAGCCAGTAAAAACAGCAACAAAACATACCACCGCCCACTCCACCAACTTCCCCATAACCACAGCCCGCCATAGGATTTCTATCAAATAGACTCTGTATTTTCCTTATCTGAAGCCAGCTCTGTGCCACACGAGTCTTTCAATGTAAACTATTCAGGCTGCCATTGGTACCAAGAGAGATAAGGGGGGGTAAGGTAATATCTTTCATTGGACCAATGAAAGATATTCTGCGGGTGAGAGAGAGCGACAAGCTTTCAAGCCACACAGAACTCTTCTTCCGGTCTGGGAAAGGTACTCCCTGTGTCACAGCAAAATGCATGGTGGAACAGCTTGTTTAGCATAAGTAGTTAGCACATATTGTAAGGGACCATTCAAGGTAGTAGCCCATTAGACTGGTCCCAAGAGACAGACATGGCATCCAGCTATAGGCCACTGGAGGCTGCCTCTTGCACTAGGTTGATCTTCCATAGATGGCTACACCAGTTTTAGACGTGCTAGTGGTATACAAAGCAACTGCAACAGAGTGCAGGATCTGGACTATTGGGCTTACAATAGATGTAATACACATATATTCAGCATGTTAAAAGATATCCATTCAAAACAGATTTCTATCACCTGAGGATGTAAAAAGATGTGATTTCTGCAATATATTAACAAGTCAACCTCAAGACAAATCAATATTCATAAAAGACTATAAAAGGGTGCTTGCCATTTTTCCTCTGTTCCCTTTTGATGCAGTGGCTTGAGCGTTGGCCTGCTAAACCCAGGGTTGTGAGTTCAATCCCTGAGGGGGCCATTTAGGGATCTGGGGTAAAAATCTGTCTGGGGATTGGTCCTGCTTTGAGCAGGGGGTTGGATTAGATGATCTCCTGAGGTCCCTTCCAATCCTGATATTCTATGATTCTAAGATCCCCCTGGAACACCTGTTTCTCCGATTTCACCCTAATTAATTGGATGCAGTAAAATTAAAATGTGAAAATGGGTTGTTACATTAAAACAAAAATGTGAATAACTCAAGAAATGATTATTGCTGTTTATTCTTCCATTCATACATTGCGCTTTTAAGGACACAAAAACTGGTATGAAATAGGTATATACAAAAATTACACATACATACAAATATCACTATGCGTTGTGTCTGGTCTTTCTCTCTCTCTCTCTCTCAAACCCAAACACACACAGAATGATTCTTTCAGAACGTACACATTTTGCTGAGTCAATGGGAAACATTTAAGTTCTTGTTCCTTCCTTCCTTTCTCTCTGCCAACACTTGACCGGTCATGTTTTTTGCTGTTACTTAATAATTTAAATTATTTTTGTCTGACTCTCCATAATTTCTTGCAACCGTGAAAATTCAAATTGATAACAATAGAAAAAAATGCTTAAAAATAAACATTGATATTATCAATGGAAATTATAAAAAAAAATAAAAATGTAATCTGCACAGCCTATCCATAACACTGCTCTACAGCCAAAATGCTTCTGAAATAAATGTAGTCAAACTTTACTAATTCTGGGTCACTGAGAACGAAAATGATGCTTAAAATTGTTGATTGGCTCTAGTTTTCAAGATATGCTATTGGGTCAGTATATACGACCCTTGACTTGAGAATGGCGGAGGATAAGTGAGTTATAAAGGGAAGGGATCTCAATTTAAACCAGAAATGACTAAAATACATCTTTGACTGGATCTATGAATAAATCTATGACTGGGTTTGGACAGTACTTGCTTTTTAGGCAAAACAATGAATGATGCAATCTGAAGCTGGTATTGCATCATACATGATATGAATTGCATCATGTTATTCCTAGAAGTCATGGATGATGCAATCATAACGAAGCTTACATCACTCTGCTGAACAAACTGCCCTATATCAACTCTAGAAATCACACAGTATCGTGCTCTCTTATTTGTCAGTATTTGATTTTGCAAAGGGACACATTTCTGTTTAGCCAAAGTGAGCAGAGATGCCTCGTACTTGTGTGAACAGTGCAGATAACTTCTGCTATGTTTGTGGTGAAGTGACTTTTGCATCACAAAAGTGCAGTATAACCACTATGGTTAAGAGAGCCTATCACCTTTATTTTGGCTGCAAAGTTGGAGATCAGGACAAGAGGTGGGCCCCACACATATGCTGCAACACTCGTGCAACAAATCTTCGCCAGTGGTTGAACAGGAAAAGGAAATCTATGCCTTTTGCAGTGCCAATGATTTGGAGAGAGCCAACAGATCATACCAGCAATTGTTACTTCTGCATGGTGCCTCCAGTTGGGAAAGGTGTGTCAAAGAAGAAAAAATGGACTGTGCATTATCCAAACATTCCATCAGCTATATGCCCAGTAACCCCACGGAAAAGGACTGCCAGTTCCTGATGCACCAGAATCATTCTCACTTGAGTCAGACGAGGAAGAGGATGAAACTTCTGGTCCTGAACCATCAATGTCACAGGACCCACATTTTCTCCTATCCTCCTCCTCTGAACCACACCTCATAACAAGGTGAACTGAATGACCTTGTCAGGGATTTGGAACTACACAAGAATAAGGCAGAGCTGTTGGGCTCCAGACTACAGCAGTGGAATCTCCTGGCAGGTGATGTTAGGGTTTCCATGTTCCGTGACCGTCAAAAGGATCTTGTCCCATTCTTCTTCTTAGAAGGTGATCTTGTAGCCTGCAACAACATCGATGGTGTGATGGCAGCCCTCAACATCGTTCACGATCCAGATGAGTGGAGACTGTTCATTGATTTATCGAAGACGAGTCTTAAAGCTGTTTTACTGCATAATGGCAATGTTTTGTCATCAATTCCAGTTGGTCATGCAGTCCATATGAAGGAAACCTATGACAACATGAAACAACTTTTGAGGCGCATAAACTATGACCAACATCAGTGGCAGCCTTGTGGCGATTTGAAGGTTGTTGCTCTCTTGCTTGGTCTGCAGACTGGATACACAAAGTACTGCTGTTTTCTCTGCGAATGGGATAGTCGTGCAAGAGATTCCCACTACATCAAGAAAGATTGGCCGCTCCGACAGTCATTGGAGCCTGGGAGGAAAAGTGTTCAGCATCCACCACTTGTTGAATCAAGGAAGATTTTGTTACCACCCTTACACATCAAGCTGGGTCTGATGAAGAACTTTGTCAAGGCCATTGACAAAACACAAGCAGCTTTCAAGTACCTCCGTGGAAAATTTCCAAGGTTAAGTGAAGCTAAGATAAAGGAAGGTGTCTTTGTTGGTCCTCAGATTCGTGAACTTCTTCGAGATGATGCATTTGACCATGCACTGCGTGGCAAGGAAAAGACGGCATGGAAAGCCTTCCAGTTAGTGGCAATAAATTTTCTCAGAAACAACAAGGCAGACAACTACAGGTTGTTGGTGGAAAACCTCCTCAAGGCATACAAAAGCCTTGGTTGCAACATGTCACTAAAGATACATTTTTTGCACTCTCATCTAGATTTTTTTCCACTGAACTGTGGAGCAGTGAGCGACGAGCACGGCGAGTGATTTCACCAGGACATTGCAACAATGGAGAAACGCTATCAGAGCAAATGGAGCCCATCAATGCTTGCAGACTATTGCTGGACAGTGACAAGAGATGCTCCATTTAATGAATACAAGAGACAAGCCAAGAAGCGCCAAGTAGACACTGAATAGGACTAAACTTTGTACATAGTAGTTTTTTGCCTTTTGTTTCATAATAAATTTTATTTATATAACCCTTTTGTTGATTTTTAAAGTGTTACATAAACAGGACAGGTAAAATATTATCATGTAAAGCAACCATAAACACATGAAAAGACCTAGGTTTACAATTTATGATTAAAACTCTACTATTTACACAATATACATAGACATAAAATGTAAAAACTTAAATATCTTAGAAACAGGAGCCAATCGGTTGTTTTAATTGTCATATTTGAATTCAGCACATCAAAATACATAATAAATAGCACATTTTATCTCTGAAGCAGACGACTTCTCAAAAATTGTAGACCAGTGTAATTATACCCAGGGACAGCTCAATGCTGGGATGCAGACCCCCAGCAAACACTCCCCATATCCTGTCATAACCCCTGTGCAGTGGAACCTTATTGGTCTGGCTGTGGTCACAGCTCCTGTGCCTGCAGAAAAGCAAGAGGAGATTTGCCCCTTACGTAAGTGCTCTGGAAAAATATTGATTTTTAGAGATGGACCCAAACTAAAAGTCTGGATCTGAACATGTCTGAACTTTGAAGGGGAGGAGGCAGGTTCACAGTCCAAACCCAGGTAAGGATCCAAATTTCATAGTTGGTCTCTATCTCTACTATTTGCTGAACCAAACCTGAGATCCTGTTCTGAATTTTGCAGCTTAGGCCCTTCTCCAACTTAATTGGATGTTGGCCCAGTACTGTCTTTATTTTAGTTAAGTTTGAATTAAATGAAGCACATGCTCCATATTGCAGGATATTACTGTATAAGAGTCATAGAGGAGATGTAAGAACTTTTTATCTTGATTTAACATGATTTTTCATTGGCACTTCCATTGAAAACTTTCTTTGTTTTGCACTGCTAAGATAAAAAAAAAAGACAATATCAAAATACTCTTTATGTTGCTAGCATTAAGAAGGACAATAGAACTTTGAAGATGCTAATCTCCCACCTTCCTGAGATGGATTTGTTATCTTTGAGAAGGGTACTACCATCTTCGGATCTCAGAGGTATGAGGCCACACGAGCTTGATCCGTACAGGGTCTTTGTCTCACAAAAAAAGCTCTGCATATCATGTCTGTCAGCAAATTTGTTTTTGTTTCTTGGATCCTTCTTTGAACTTCAGCTTTGAGCTGAAGGAAAGAGCTCTGCTTCTGACTGGACAGTGGTTGGTTTTGCCAGTCGCAGAAATCTTTTCTCTTTTGGTCCCAAAGGGCTGTAATCTCAATGTTGTTGTTGTCCCAACCCCTGCCCAGCCCTGATTCCCCCTCCTGCCCTCCAAACCCCTCATTCCCAGCCCCACCCCAGAGCGTGCACTCCCATCCAGAGCCCTCCCGCCCCACTGCCCCAGCCCAGAGCCCCTCCCGCACCCTGAACTTCTCATTTCTGGCCCCACCCCCAACCAGAGCCCTCACCCCCCTGCACCCCAACCCCAATTTTGTGAGTATTCATGGCCCACCATACAATTTCTATTCCCAGATGCGGCCCCCGGGCCAAAAAGTTTGTCCATCCCTGCATTAGAATTTCGGCCAGAATTTCTTGAGTTAAAGTCCCCCTAAAAGGATCTGTTTTTGGAATGGATGACAAAATTTTATCAAGGTCAGTGTAGAAGGATTCTATCTGTTCTTCAGCATCAAGAGTTGGTGCATATGCCCTGATGATAGTGGCAAATGATTTATTTGGGTCATAAGGTGCTTGTTGATGCTGACGGGGAGCTCAGTCAGGCGGTTGACTAGAAGGTTTTTGATTGCAGACCCAACACCGTGTATTCGCCCGTTGCTTGCTGGTTTTCTTTTCCAGTACAGTTGAGGGACGCAAAATACCTGGGCCCAAAGTGCAGGGGAGGCTGCAGTCCTGGCCTGGCTCAACAGAAGCCCCCAGCTAGGACTGCGAGTAAGAGGATTAGCCCCTGGACCCGGGGGAGGCCACCCCACTGTTGAATGGCATCTGCCCAGGGACGGCTCACACACTTCTCGCTGGTGAGTGGGTGGAGCTCAGACAGAGGAGCTGCAGAGGGCTCCCTGCATGGCCATGGGCCATTGACACTGGATCCCTGCAGGCACAAGGTGCAGGGGTGAGGCTGCAATCCCCTAGCCCAGCAGAGCAGAGACCCCTGGCCAGGACTATGAGAAGGAGGATGATAAGCCTCTGGCCGGACCCATTCAGCAGCAGGGGGCCTCCCCTGCAGCCGGGGACTTCTCTTCCTCCTTTTCCTTGCATTCCTGGCCAGGAGTCTCTGCTCTGCCCTGCCATGACTTCAGCCCTCCCCACACCTTGTGCCTGCAGGGATTAGGTGTCATTGGCCTCATGGCCATGCTGGGAGCTCTTTGCAGCTTCACTGTCACGGCCCCATTCACTCAATCCCATGACAGCAGGCTGCAGAGGGTGCTCCGTGCTGCTTCGGATGCTGTCGCAAGGTGTGGGGCTAGGCTGCACTCACACAGTGGATTTTTTTTTCAATTTCGCTGTGTCAGCTGAAATCACCATTTACTGATATCTGTCAATTAAACTCAAATCCTGCCAAGCCTCTTTGTAATGTTCTCATTATAATTCTCATTATGGCATTAAGCTGCACATCCAGAGGTTTGGTATGTGAGCTACCCTCCCAAACTGGTGTGCAATATTCAGCAGTCGAGTGCATTAGAGCTAAAGTCACTGTTCGAAGTGTGTGCACACCAGCACCCCCATGCTACACCGGCCAGTTTTCACACAAGGCTAGTCCTTGCTTTTATCTTTTCATGGATCTTTTCCAGATCATAGTGGATCACAGCTAAATATGAGTCAACAATATAACACTGTTACAAGAAAAGCAAACATCATTTTGGGATGTATTAGCAGGAATGTTGTTAGCAAGACACAAGAAGTAATTTTTTTGGTCTACTCAGCACTGATTAGGCCTCAACTGGAATATTGTGTCCAGTTATGGGCACCACATTTCAGGAAAGCTGTGGACAAATTGAAGAAAGTCCAGAAAAGAGCAACAAAAATGATTATAGGGCTAGAAAACATGACCTATGAGGGAAGATTGAAAAAACTGGGTTTGATTAGTCTGGAGAAGAGAAGACTGAGAGGGGACATACAGTGTTGTTGGGGTCCATTGTTTTAACTGAAATGTTTACATATGATTGTGTTCTACTCCATGGGGGAGGGTTACCACAGCTCTCCAGGAACTGAAAACAGTGGATGGTGATTAAGGCAAATCAGCCAGATTGTAACCACCTGTCCCTCCAGCAAGAGAGGTTCCATCCCCTGGGAAAGCTCACATATCCTAGTTCAGACTTGATTCTTCAGAGACCAACAGACACAGAAAGATCTTTTGGATAAATAGCCTGAGTTTAAACTGACTCGGGGCCTTTGTTCTGATCCAGCAAACAGACAGGAACTCCTGGCCAATGGGGGAGGAAGGGGCAATCTGTAGAGAAGTATTGGAGGGCTTGACATCGACCAGAGCCCTTGTGGAGATGGGGGGGGGATGATCTCTGGTAAGCTTATTAGCATGCGTGCAGCAGGTTGTTTTATTGTTTTTAATATGTTTTCTCTATAATGCTTTTATCTTAAAAATAAATGTGCTTGCTTAAAAAGAGCTGGATGGTAACTTACAACTGTGGCAATTATGCTGTTTGTAGCCTTCCAAGAGAAAGCAAAGCAGAGACATTGCCTGTGTATGCCATCTGTCTTGCTGGAGAACTCACAGTGCAATCAGGGAACTATGCAGCCTGGAAATACCCTGGTCAGAAGGGAGAGAGATGTGGGTCTCCACCAAGAGAGGTGATGGCTGGGGAGCCGGAAGCTTGAGAGCAGGTGCCCTTGCTGGACCACAGAGAAGGAACACAGCTGCAGTTCTCCTGAACTGTGACAGGTTGTACCTGAGATTACTTCAGTGACTTTGAACAAGATACCGTATAGTCCAGGGTTTAGATGACTGCAGTATGCAAAAGAAAGGGGGAAAGCAGTGCCTATAAAATAGCTTAAAACATGGTCAGAGCACCATCCATTCTGCAACCTACCCCTTGCCAGAGAGTTGGGCAGCACTAAGCTTTCACTTAAAGAAAGTTTCACTTAAAATTTTCACAATAGGATTTTGGATTTGCACTCCAGAGGGGGTGTGCACTTGTGCGCTGGGCAATTTCTTAGCTAAAGCCTTCCCAGGCAGCGCTGATCTTCGTGTCTGTGTCTTTCTGCCGCTGGATGTAGCCCTACCAGTGTGTGCTGGAGGAGGCTTGATGGCCTGGTTCAGCAGGGCAGTGTAAGGGAGCCCAGGCTGGTGGAACAGGTGAGCCCAGTGGGGCCCCAATACATCAGGTGGCACCCATGGTGGGGGGGGAGCAACCCGTCACAGGGGTCACTTGGCTAGTAATAACTGAGGTTCGTGGAGACCAGAGTGTGGCAGTAGTGTAACGAGCCATGATGGACTTATAATTATTGATGCAGGATATTATCATGACCCTGATGTAACCATAAGTCCTGTTATTAAATACAAAGCCTGAATGGTATTTACACGATTGCTCTAAACATGCCTAAAAAGCTGAACTTACAAGCAATTTACTACGTCCGAACAGTAACAAAAGGTTTATAAGCATTCGATCAGGTACTTACAAATTGGACTAAACCCAAGGGTTCTTAGACCCTTGTTGGTCAGCTCCAACCTGATCAGGCAGGTATGAGTAATGAATCCTTTCTGAGTTTACTTTTTTATACTCTTTAACAAGCAATGATGTCACTGCCAATTACTGACTTCGGCTAAAAAACAATTTGAGAAAGTTCACCCTTATTTCCAGTATTAATCCAGATAAAATTTACCACCTCCTTTTCTCCTCAGGGCCTTTCCTCCCTCTCTCTTCCCTCCTCCTTGGTGACCAACAGTTTTTCCTTTGCACCTGGGTTCACATAGGCCCTGATATTTGAGATGACACTGTTAAGTGGGGTGGGAAGGGCCATGTTGGCTCTTTCCAAGACAGATTCTCTGTCTTATTTAAAACCATCTTCAGTCACTGCTGCTGGTCAGAGGCCTTCTGTTTAGAAGCTTCTCTTTATTTCATTAGTCTTGGAACCAGACCTCCTCCAGACTTCTTTCCTTCTGATCTTTCAACTTATTACTTTCAAGGCCTTTTACTTGCTAGTTAGGGCTTTTCTTTACAACACACATTTCTCTAATCAAGTTTAAGCTAATTCTAATATTTTATATTGATTCTCCGAGCAGGCTGGTGGAGTCAGAGTTGCTGAACCAGGGCTGCTTAACACACACTGACATTCAGTGCATGCTTGTACACTGGCTGGGAGCATCCAGACAGGGAGCTAGAGCAGCAGAGCATTTTAAGACACTCGGGGTTACAGGACAAGTGGTGGCAGAACCTCTCCCTGGTTTGGGTCATGCCCCAAAACACAACACCCACTTGGTTTCATTATTCCACCCTACTACCAGTGTGGGACCTGAGCAGAGAGCTGACTCTGCAATACATCATTGCATCAGTAGATGAATAGCCCAAGAACATTTTGCAGTTCAGCCCAGGAAACGTTCATTTCCCCTGCTGAGCGGCAGCTGGTTGTATAGATGCTGTGCACTACCAATACCACAAAAGGATGACAGAAGAAGTAGAAATCTTTTTAAGGAACCATCAGGATCAGCTAGAAGAACATATTCACTTTCCATGGCAGCATACCCTCAGGTAAGAGAGAATTATGCTTTATGTAGAATTTGAAGGTGACACCATAGAAGAGGGATATTTACTAATGGTCTCTTATGTATCTAAGGAACTCTGTAGGTACCAACCTCCTGCTATCTGAGTTGACATTTAAGGTTCTTAAAAATGACAGTATAATGGGTAACAGCCATGAAACTAGAAAAGGGGAAGTTTAGGTTAGACATTATGGAGGTGGAGGGGAGAAATCTTGCTGTGAGATCAAGTAGACAGTAGAATAATTTGCAGTGAGAAATAATTAAGCACCACCACCAGAGATTTTTAAGGACACATTGAAACACTCATGGATTTAGTGTGTAAGACAGTCCAGCACTAGAGCAGAGGGATGGACTGAAGGACCTGTCTACCCTGTCATCTGACAGTCTCTGGGTATTGTTTTTTATTTTAGATTTGTATTAAGATTTTACAAATACACAAGGTGCCAGGGTATATTACTGCCCAACATGGTCCAAAAAACAACCACCCCCACAACATCAATGTCTACGCACATCCCTTTAATACAGAGAAAATGGCAGAGAGGAGAAAGGAAGCGAGAAAGCATGGTGTGGAAGGATGATCTTATGGTATAGATACTGACCCAAAAGATCTGATTCCTGGCTTTGCCACAGATTTTCCATGTGACCCTGGGCAAATTGCTTGATCCATTTATGGCTCAGCTTCCCATCTGTAAAAACTGGGATAATTAATAAATAAAGGCAGGCTTACCTCACAGGGTTGTGAAGATACATGTATTTATGTTTCTGATATGCTTCTCTAATATGGTGATGTAGGTCAGATAGGTACCAGTAATGAGATAGATGCACCTCCAGAAAGATGAACAAGTGCTTCCAAATATGTTACCTTGCAACAAACCATCAATAAGTGTAGCACACCCCACGGCTAGTGAACTGGTTAAACTATGACGAAAGAGAAATATGGTCACTATCTACAAGTATATGAAGAATCTTATTAAAATACCAAGGAGGGAAAGGAGTTGTTTTAAGGAAAGTTAAGGCTGAATACACCTCTACCCCGATATAACGCTGTCCTCGGGAGCCAAAAAATCTTACCGCGTTATAGGTGAAACCGCGTTATATCGAACTTGCTTTGATCTGCTGGAGTGCGCAGCCCCCCCCCCCACTCCCGGAGCACTGCTTTACCGCGTTATATCCAAATTCGTGTTATATCGGGGTAGAGGTGTACCAAGAAAGATTTCCCAATTCCTATTAGATGTTGGAATAATCCCTAAAAGGAAGAAGTGGTTGGAATCCCCATTACTGAAAACTTGGCTAGACACTTCTGGAAAAGACAGGCTGCAATGTACTTCATTGACAGGCAGATGAAGTAGCTGACTTAACAAGTCTTTTATCTCTAATTTCAAGGAAGGTATCATCCAGATAATCATACAAACAACAACAAGGGAAAGGGAGGGGTGAGGAAGTAAGTAGGTGTGGTATTTTAAGGAAGAACGAGAGGGTGGAATTAACAGTCACTGCAAAAGGGCAAGATAATGAATTCCATGTGAAAATTTGTCTTCAACAGAACATAGAAAAGAAATCTGAATGATTAGAGAGGAGGGACGACCCTGCAGAAAGAACTACCGACAAAGAGCAGGTAAGATAAACTTAGAAAAAAAAAACTGAATCTGTATGAATTGGCCTATCCAGTCTACATGTATCTTAAAAGCATTCAAGGAATCATCCAACATACATATTTACCACGGAAAATTAATTTCTAAAAAGTATGGACTGCTTGGGGGAGGTCAGCAGACTGGGGGAAACAAATGTTTCAGGGGCACAACCAGAAATTTGGTAAGAAGTGGGCCCAACTTTCTCCCCACACTGCTCAGCCCAGAACACTCCCCCTGCTGCTCCCCCACCCTGTCCTGAGCTCTCTCACACTTCCTCTGCACCCAAACCACACTCTCGGCCCTGCACCCACTCCACACACACTCCTCTCCTGCTGCCCCACACCTAGCTCCACACCCTTTCCCTCACCTTGCCCTGCACCCAGCCCTGTGGTCTCTCCACCTCTAAACCCAGCCCCAAGCTCTTACCCAGAGAGGCAGTCAGGCTGAATAGCACCATTCCCCCTTCCCCCCAGGGGACGGGCAGTTCTGGAAGCCTACTGTCTCTCTGCTTCCCTAGGAAGCACCAAAATCCCAGATCCAACCCTTCCACCCATCTGGGGTTTCCCAGTGGCCCCTGCTCCACTTCTCCACCGAGACTGGGGGTGCTCAGTGCCCATAGGGGCAGGAAAGACGTCAAAGGTGTGGGGGCCACGCAGGAGCACAAGCTCACAATGCCCCTCAAATTTAGCCTGGCTACCCCGTCATCCCAGCAAGGAAGGGACTCTGCTGTTATGCCTCCCAGTTCTGGTCAGGGGCCAACGGGTTGGGGGGGGCTGGGCCCTCTAGACATCTCCCCCTCCCCACCATTGAACCACTGGAATATAGTACACATTTAAAAAAAAAAAAGAAAAGCGGAGTGAGCCTAGCAATTATCATCCTGTAAAGCTAACAGCAAAACACCAACCACCTCAATGGAATTATCAAGCAATCAATGGAAATTAGGTGCATAAGTGCTTGTAAAAATCCCATTAGGTGTCTATCTGCATCTTTAGGCACCTAAATACCTTTAAATCTGGTCCTTTGGGACTTAGGAGTCTAAGGCCTTGGCTACACTTGCGAGTTACAGTGCTGTAAAGCCTCCCCCAGCGCTGTAACTCACTCCCCGTCTACACTGGCAGGGCACTTGCAGCGCTGTATCTCCCTGGGTACACCGCTGCAGGTACTCCACCTCCCCGAGAAGCATAAGAGATACAGCGGAGTGGCTACGACTCACGGGTGTGTGAGTGTAAACGCTTGCAGCGCTGTACTAATCACCTTCTCAAGTGGCCAATCCTCTCCATTGTTGTGACCGGCTGCAGGAATGCGGAAGTGCCGGTTTCAAAGCTCGTACCACAAAGAAAAAGCAAATAACTTGCTGTTTGCTTTGAGTGAGTGAATGAATGAGCGGGGGCCGGGAATTCGGAACTTGCAAAATAGAGAGCTAACATGCAGGGCCGGCTTTAGGCCGATTCAGCTGATTCGGCTGAATTGGGCCTCGCGCCAAGAGGGCCCCGTGCTGCAGCTCTCCACCCCGCCCCCAGCTCACTTCGCCCTCCTCCCCTCCCCTGAATGCTCCGCCCCCTCCCCTGCTTCCCGCGAATCAGAGATTCGCGGGAAGTCTGAGACGAAGCAGGGGCAGGCCAGCAGCACGAGGTAAGCTGGGGTGGGGGTGGTGGGGGCGGGAGAAGGGCTCCGGGGAGGCGCGGCCCGTTCCTGCAGGCCCCAGCGGCTCTGGCCCGGCTTGGCTCCAGCCCGGCCCCCGCGGCCCGGCTCCGGTCCGGCCCAGTCCCCGTGGCTCGGGTTCCCCCCCCGGCGCGGCTTCCGCGGTGCGGCTCGGATCCTCCTCCCCCCCCGCGCAGCCCCCGCGGCGCAGCTCGGGTCCCCCCGTCCCTGTCCCCCCCGCGGCGCGGCGCGGCTCGGGCCCCCCCCCCGCCCCCCCCCCCGCGGCGCGGCTCAGGTCCCCCCGTCCCCGTCCCCCCCGCGGCACAGCTCGGCTCGGGTCCCCCCGTCCCACCCCCGTCCGCGGCACAGCTCGGGTCCCCCGCCCCCCCCGCCCCCGCAGCGCGGGTCCCCCCGTCCCCTCCCCCGCGGCGTGGCTTGGGTCCTGGGGGCGGGGCTTGCAGCAAGCCCCGCCCCCAGGAATCGGGCCCCGCTCTTGCTAAAGCCGGCCCTGCTGACATGCTCCAAAAAGCACTCTATCTCCCCCCACACTCCCTGTCACACTCCATGCCCCACCCCACCTCATCCCGTTTTGAAAAGCACGTTGCAGCCACATGAATGCTGGGATAGCTGCCCATAATGCACCGCTCCCAACACAGCTGCAAATGTTACAAGTGTGGCCACACCACTGCGCTGGCAGCTGTCAGTGTGGACAGACTGCAGCGCTTTTCCCTACTCAGCTGTACGAAGACAGGTTTCCCTCACAGCGCTGTACAGCTGTAAGTGTAGCCAAGTCCCACTGATTGTCAATGAGACAAGAGAGACTACAGACCTAGATCAGGATAATTACGCCACTCGGTGTGAAAAATCCACATCCCTGAACGATGTAATTAGGTCGACCTAACCCCTCATGCTTCTCCCATTGACATAGCTACCACCTCTTAGGAAGGGGAATTGACTACCCCAATGGGAGAAGCATCTTCACTTAAGCACTTCAGCGGCACACCGGCATTGGTGCAGCATTTTAAGTGTAGACCTGCCTTAAGTTACTTTTGAAAATGGAACTTTGACATCTAAAACTCTGCGCACCTTTTAGCGACATGGCGGTAGTGGCACAGCCGTGTCACTAAAAGCTGTGTAGTGTAGACATAGCCTAAATCCTAAAAGTGACAGTTGTAATGATTTATCGAGTCAAAGTGTCTTTTAGAGCGGATCCATGGGGTAACCCCTGGGGATCAGTGTCTCTGGCCTTGTGAGAGTTCAAACAGCAAAGAGATGGAAAATTTTCCTGTGTCTTTGTTTTATTTCCTTCATTCAGTCTCTAAGGCTATGTCTACACTACACAGCTGTTAGCGACATGGCTGTTTGTCGGTTCTCCTGCCGACAAAAAACTTCTACCCCCAACGAGCGGCGTTCGCGTTGTCGGCAAGAGAGCGCTCCTGCCGACAATGCACTGTTCCCACTGGTACTTGCTGTGGCAAAACTTTTGTCTTTGGGGTGAGAGGGGGGGTTAACACCTCTGAAAGACAACGGTTTTGTTGTTCAATTGCCAGTGTAGACATAGCTTAAGTCCATAGGACGAACTTCCTTGCATGTAGTATTTCCAAGGTGTGATAGGCCATTAACCAATCCTTTGTATTGCACTGGTCCTTGATGGCCCACCTGATTTTGACAGTTCTTCTGGACAGGCAGGGGGAATCACTCTTAATTCTTCCCATCTGAGTTCACAAGTTTAAAGCAAACATTTTAAAAAAGTTATCAAGCAAAACTTACATATTTCCTTGTAGCATGGAATACCGACATTATAAATAAGATAGTTGCATGCAACAACTGACAAACATTGTTTAGAGACTAAACACTACATACATTCTTATAAAACTGATACCTATTTTGAGCAATTCAAAACACACAAGTGAACTGCTCTGGTCTCCAGCTAGGTGTTTGTCTGTTCTTAGATAGTGCCTGCAGCCTTGGCAAGATGCTTGGCAAGAGCTGCCAGCATCACAGAGGTGTCACCAGAAGCCTTATAACTTCATCAAGTAGTGAAAGAAAAACACACACCAGCCTGCAAGTGGATCACACAGGGCAAGAGGCGGATGGGTGTAATCACGGGTATGCAGAAGCGGGTGCATCTGTGTGTGGGAAGGGCGGTGGCAGAGAATAACTAGGGTGGGACTGCCTAGGCATCCGTATGTCTTCACATATGTCTTCACTATAAGTTAAGGCTTGTCCAGGACCAGTGCAGGCATAAATTATTCAGTATTATCTAAATATACTTCCCTGCTGTGAAACATGGTCTCAGGGAGAAAATCCACATCTGTGCTGGGTACACTGAAGCCGTGGTTTGTTTAGATGAGCAAATCAAACAAGAGTATGAAGGGTGTGACTGAGGTGTGAAAAATCCTTTAGGGTTAAATTTCTGAGCGCTACAGTCGCTGTCTCAGCAGGGTGTTAGATTAGCACCCGAGTGAGAACATCTAAAATAGACCTTTGGCTAAAAGGTCTGTTTTTGACTTGTCAGCAGTAATGCCTGTAACTCAGGGCACATCTTCACAGGGGGATAATGAGCTCTACAGAGCTGTGATTTCTAAACACACTAACATTTTGCTCATTAATTGATCTGTAGTCCCCTTGTGCATTTTAACATAGTACCACAGCACTTCATTAAAGAGCACTAGGGAACTTTTAGTGCACACCAGCATGGTCTACATGGACCAATTAATGCCTAACACGTTAGTGAGATGTAGAAATCATGCCCCCATATTGCACATTTCTGCACCATAGAGACAACCCCTGCAAGCTCTTAGCATGGTCTAAAAGTGGTTAGCATGAGTTTTTGTAACATCGTGTTGAAATGAGTGAGCAATTGGGCTGGAAAGATGAGAAATGTAAACTGGGTTTGCTCTCTTTTCCCCAGACGTGTGGATCATGGCCACTAAAGATTGCAAAACTATTTATATATGTATGTGTGTATATTTACATTTATACACATACACACTACAGCAGTGGTCACCAACTGGTCAATTGCAATCTTCGGTGGGGCTGCCGCTAAGACAGGCTCCCTGCCTGCCCCGGCCCCACACCACTCCCGGAAGCGGCCACCACAACCCCGCGGGCAGAGGGACAGGGGTCTCTCTCCACATGCTGCTCCTGCCTGCAAGCACTGCCCCCCGCACCTCCCATTGGCCAGGAAAGGGGAACTGTGGCCAATGGGAGCTGCAGGGGCAATGCTTGCAGAGAGGGACAGCGCGCAGAGCCATGTGCCACCCGCCCCCCTCCCAGGGGCCGCAGGGGTGCATTGGCCCCTTCCAGGAGCGGCGTGGGGCCAAGGCAGGCAGAGAGCCTGCCTTAGGGGCAGCCATGCTGCGTAGCCAACTGGGAGCTGCTGGAGGTAAGTGCTATTTGGAGGGAGGCTGCACCCCAATCCCCAGCCCTGACTCCCCTCCCAGAGCCAGCACCCTGTACCCCCTCCTGCATCCCAACACTGCCCCGGCCTGGAGCCCCCTCCTGCACCCAAACTCCCAGAGCCCACCCTCCCCCCGCCACTGCACCCCAACCCCCTGCCCCAGGCTCAGCCCAGAACCTCCTCCCACACTGCAAAACCCTCGGCCACAGCCCAGAGCCCGTACCCCTTCCTGAACCCCAACTCTAGCCCCCTACCCCAGCCCAGTGAAAATGAGTGAGGGTGGGGAAGAGCGAGTGACGGACGGGGGGGGCGATGGAGTGAGTGGGGCAGGGCTTTGGGGAAGAGGCAGGGTGGATCCTGGGTTGCTCTTAAATTCAAAAAGTGATATTGGGCATAAAAAGGTTGGAGACCACTGCACTACAGTATAGAATGCTTGAGAATCACTGATGTGAGAAAGAGTGTGTTGGCAGCAGGGCGGGATTAACTCTCCTGAGAGCCCAGGGCTATTAGATTTTGTGAGGCCCCTGTATACAAGTCATTTTCCTGGGAGGGAATTTGGTGCAGGAGAGGGCTGGGACAGGGAATTGGGGTGCAGGAGGGGGTGCAGGGTCTGGGAGGAAGTTTGGGTACAGGAGGGGATTCTGGCCTGGAGCAGGGGACTGGGGTATAGGAGGGGGTGCGAGGTGCAGGCTCTGGCTGGGAGGTGCTTACCAGAGGCGGCTCCCAGCCAGTGGCGCAGCAGGGTTCAGGCAGGCTGCCTGCCTGCCATAGCCCCATGCCACTCCCGGAAGCGGCCAGCTGCGGACACATCTCTGGGGCCCCTGGGACGGAGGGGGACAGCGTGTCTCTGTGCGCTGCCCGCGCCCACAAGCACTTCCCCCGTAGCTCCCATTGGTTGGGAACATGCTAGCAGCCGGCCGCTTCCAGGAGCGGTGTAGGGCCATGGCATGCAGGCAGGGGCGGCTCTAGCTTTTTTGCCGCCCCAAGCACAGCAGTCAGGCGGCTTTCGGCGGCGCGCCTGCGGGAGGTCCCCGGTCCCGCGGATTCGGCGTACTCGCTGCTGAATTGCCGCTGAATCCGTGGGACCGGCGGACCTCCCACAGGCATGCCACTGAAGGCTGCCTGACTGCCGCCCTCAGATGGACCAGCAGGTGCGCTGGTGCCTGGAGCCACCGCTGTTTGCAGGCAGCCTGCCTGAGCACTCCACTGCACTGCAGGACTTTTAGTGGCCTGAAGTTGGAGATTACTGCCTTTGATTTATTTTTGTGGGGCCCCCCTTGAGCCAGGGCCCTGGGCTGCAGCACCTAAAGCCCCTGCCTTAATCCGACCCTGGTTGGCAGGGCAGTATATCATCTGTTACCTGAAACCAAAAAGCAGAATATGTTCTACAGCTATGTTTTTAGAAGCTTGGTAAGCACAAAAATAGAGCAGGGCTGTGCTTGGGACCAGAGGAAGTAGACTACAATAAAATGAGCTGGAGAAAAAAAAAATAAGGAAGAGAGGTGGTTTGAGAAAGAAGCAGAAGTTGATTTAATGTTTGCTGTATTCTACAAGGGCAAGTGTTTGAGTGAGGGGTTGTTACAAACATTTATAGCCTAGTGCAGTGTTTCTCAGCCTCTTCAAATTAGATCCCTTACTAGGGATCAACATTTGTCAAAATGCCCTTAGGTTTGCAATAAATAGAACAATGATAAGCCTATAGAATGTACGGGTGTGTTTCAAGAGATTGACAGAGAATCCCGACTGCAAAGGGTAAGGGGGTGCAGGGAGAGGGAGATTCTCTTAGCTTTAGACTGATAATAATAAAATCATAATATTTTCAACATCCCATGCCCTCCCTGATTGCCTTTCATAACTCAAACAAACAAATAAAGAACTAATGACTGGTACTACTAATCATAATGAGCCTTCCTGGGGGAGGGTACGAACCACCAGTTAAGAGGCTCTGGCCTAATTGAATACAGCGTTACCATACGAGCCAATTTTAAAAAGAAGAGGCACTTACGGTATATACACAAAATAGGAAGCTGTGGGAGGACACAAGGAGGTGGCTACATACACATGCATTCCAATTGCATGTGCAATATGGGTAAGTAAGTGTACAACCATCCGACTGTGTCTGCAATTCCCCCCAAGACTCAGCATGCCCTATGGCATGAAAGCCACTGCCTGTCAAACACAGCTGTGTGTGTGGTATGGTATTGAAACTTTCCAAAGGAACCCACAAGCAGAGTGGTTAAGCTTGTATCATTGAGAGAGGGTCAGCACAGCCTGAGGCCCATAAAGGGGGAGAGAAAGTAAAAAAAACCACATAAGTTCCCTGTCTCAAAATAGCAAATGTCAAACAACACACCTGGGGATCAAATGCAGCATAGAGATGAGGGGGTAGCCAGCAGATGCTGTTAAACCTCAAGATTCAGCTTCAGGAGCTAGCCGTATTTACAAGTCCTATTGATCAGACATTTGGGAATAGCTGGATACTTACCCCATAGATCGGAATAACAAGTGACCTACTGTGTGATGGGCAGACGTCCGAGAGAAGTCTCAGCATCACGAGAGCAGGCAGGGCGGAGAATTTTGCTATGGTGTCAGAGAGGCTGATTTGAGCATTACAGCCGTTGCTCACCCTGCCAGCCAGGATACTGCAGTGTCCATCACAGAGCTGTGTATCCAAGTAAAAAAATCTGATCAGATGAGAAGGGCCCATCATGATTACCTAGTCTGACCTCCTGCATACAGAGGCCATTGGTTTCTCTCAGTAATTTCTACAGCATCCCAATACCTTGTGGCTGAACTAGTATACACATGCAGTAAGGAAGAATGTATCATATCCCTTTAGTAAACTGTTCCAATAATAAGAACAGGAGTATTTGTGGCACCTTAGAGACTAACAAATCTATTTGAGCATAAGCTTTTGTGGGCTACAGCCCACTTCTTCGGATGCTTCCTCCCACTGGTAAAGATTTGCAGAGCAATTCCAGTTAGAATTTTCCTAATTTCATTGGTGCTTATTATGCCTTTGCTAGCATCAGATTCCTTCTCCCCATTTACGTTTTTATAGAATGATCAATGCATAGAGACGACTGACTTTAAATCCAGCAACACAGATGTGGCTACTGGATGGACGCTACAGGCCGGCCCATTGATTTAAGTGAGAATGCTGCCTGCATTGGTACTGCAAGAGCAGGCTAAGGGTGATTTCTGCTTATTACTAACATTGCCTCACCTACTCCCTTCTCTAGCTTTACAGCTTACAGCAGTCAGAAAACCCTTCATCGTTAGCCTTTCTCCATCCCTCTTTCCTGTGCCAAAACCCCAAAGAGGATTTTAAATATGTAAGAGGACTTTTCATTTCAAATGTTTTGGAGTAGAGCAGGTTTGAACTTTGCACAGTGAGATGTTGTAAAACAAAGCCACAACTTCCAGCTAGCACAGAAAATAGGTGATAAATTATTACAAAATAAGAGAGAAACTTCACGCTGCATGGCAGAAATCAATCACCGATGACTTGGCATTACAAGGAAACATCCTCTGTGGGCAAATGAATTCCTAATGGTCAATAGTGCAGTTTCTTGCGACTTCTACTGAAGCATCTGAAACCTTTGTCTTTTACTATGTTTGTACAGTGCCTAACACAACGGGGCCTGATCTAAACTGGGGCCTCTAGGCAACACTGCTATACAAATTAACAATGAAGCATGCAAATTTCCAATCTACCTTTTCTTTTTGTTTGTCAGAGGATGGTGGGAGCATGATTCAGGGGGTAGCTCCTCTGAGCTGGAGATTGGTTTGAACACCAGTAAAATTGCCCCTTCATCATGGGCTTTCACAGGCCATTCTTTCTGTGCTGTGTTACTGGGCTTCTGTGTCACGCTTTCTTGATATACAAAATTCCTGTGAGTTTCCTACATTAAAAAAAATGATTGTTTGCAATCAAACAAAGGAGCCAACCCATTAAAATAACACATGCTTTAGGCAAGCAGCATGGGCATCTCACTGGTTTTTAATCATTCCCCACAAACAGAACTGTTTGTAGAAATCCTTAAGTGCTACATCTACCAATGCTCAGGGTGTCCTACGTTTTATGCTGACGAACAGATTTATTTAAGGCATTATTTGTGGGGCTCAACTCTTGATTCACTATCTCCAAGAAGAGAACTTGGCTCGCTCACTTAACTGTATTTTGCAGGTTGCTGGATTTACCTCTCTGATGACTATTTTTCCTCCTTTTATATTTTCTTTTGCAAGGCAATCACTCATCATGACCCAGGAATACCCTGAGGTGACAACTGAATTTACCTATGATGAAGCAGCTGCAGTTTGTGATCAAGTAAACATCCAGGCATTTGGGAAAGTATTTCTACCAGCCTTATATGCCCCTGTGTTTGTTCTTGGCCTGGTGGGGAATCTCCTGGTGGTTTTTGCCATCGTGAAGGGCAGTCGACAGAAGAGCATCACAGACATTTTTCTCTTGAACTTGGCTATCTCGGACCTGCTCTTCGTGATCTCTCTTCCTTTCTGGGCTTTCTATGTGATGCAAGGATGGACGCTTGGGAACATTCCATGCAAAATCATCTCCTCACTTTATTATGTGGGTTTCTTTGGGGGCATGTTTTTCATCACCATCATAAGCATCGATAGATACCTGGCCATAGTTCGGGCAGCATTTTCTCTGAAAGCCAGAACAGTCAGCCATGGCTCTCTTACCACTCTTGGAGTGTGGGCGGTAGCTATTTTAGTCTCAGTGCCACAATTTGTGTTCACCCAGGAGGCAGAGGAACAATGCATCCCTAGGTACCCTGATGATCTTAAGGAAATCTGGCCTATTTTCTGCAATGTGGCAATTAATGTCTTAGGGTTCCTTATCCCAGCTTGTGTCATGACCTATTGCTATTTTGGGATCATCAGGACATTGCTCTCCTGCAAAAATCACAAAAAAAAAAGAGCCATCAAACTAATTTTAGTGGTGGTGATTGTGTTTTTCCTCTTTTGGACCCCATACAATGTACTGATTTTTCTGGAAACTTTAAGACACTATAAATTGATTAACCAATGCCATGAATTTATAGACTATGCAATGCATGCGACTGAAACACTAGCATTCAGTCACTGTTGTCTCAATCCAGTGATCTATGCTTTTGCTGGGGAAAAATTCAGGAAGTACCTTTGTCACTTGTTTCTAAAGTGCTGCTTGTTCCTGTGCCCCTGTGGGCCCTGCCACCGATACCCGGCTAGCTCTATAACTACCTCTCCAGAAAGCATGCTAAGCAGCAACCAGACCCAGAATACCAGTGACCAGGACGCCTCTGTCCTTCTGTGAAAGGTTTTGTTAGCATATCTCTAGAAATACACCTCCTCCAGGCTTCAGAGTGGTAGCCGTGTTAGTCTGTATCAGTAAAAACAACGAGGAGTTCTTGTGACACCTTAGAAACTAACACATTTATTTGGGCATAAGCTTTCGTGGTATATAACCCACTTCATCAGATGCCTGGAGTGGAAAATACAGTAAGCAGGAATAAACATACAGCACATGAAAAGATGGGAGTCAAATATAACATGTGAGTGTACCTGAATGTCAGGTATTCCTTTTGCTCAACATTAATTATTTTTTAAAAGTACAGCTTCAATGATGACAACTGAACAACACGTAAAAACAATATTGCAGCGGAATTAAGAAAAAAAAGAGAAAAACTGCACCAGGAAGAAATGAAGAATTTAAGGACAAATCATGTGATAGACATGTAGACAATCAAAGTGTGTTTGTGAATATAAACATACCTGTATGCACACACATGGAAAAAGGAAAAAGCAACGTCTGTAAAGTCCATGGTCCAGCTGATTGATAGTAATGGGGAATATTTGATATACTGTATATTGGGTTACTCTTAGAGTCCAGTGTAAACTGAGGAACACCTTTGTTTTTCCATTCTTTCTGATCCAGCAGCATGTTCTTTTATACTGTATATTTGGTTTGAAAGCTCTTTGGGGCAAGAACGTCTTCTTATGTCTTATGGGAAGCACCCAGCACATTTCTAAAGCAGTGTGTAAAGGATTTTTTTGTTTGTTTCTGGATTACTTGTTGCTACAAGTATTTTATTTGTTAATGCATAGCTAATAAAATACTAATGGTTTTAAAAAGTTCTTTTTGATTATTATTAGTTTAGTACCAACAATATGCTCAGCACTATACAGTATGTAAAAATGAGGAGAAAAACTGGCTGTAAGCCCACTAAAAAATCAAAAGGAGTCCTTCCATTGACTTCAAAGGCCTTACAGCCCTTAGCCCCAATTCAGCCGAGCACTGCAGCACATGCTTAAACGCTTTGTTGAATAAAAGCTGACACACAGAAGACACACCTGGAGAGGGGATAAGTAGGTTGGGATATTTTTGAAAGCGTCGTTTAAGTTATAAACTCAATGATTGAGTTCACACCAGCTATTCAAGAGTAGGGGAAATGGGCCATATTCAGTGCATTGTAAATATATGATCACTCTTAAACATGTCCCGCTAATCAATCACATTGGACTGTTTTTTAAGAGATTAAAGCAACTCCAACACCACAGTTTTCTGGAACCAAGGATACATGTGAACCCTAAAGTATTTACAGATTTCAACTTTTCTGTCTAAAGTCTGTGTGTATAAGGAGCAGTTTAGATCTGTTGGATTTAAGGCATGTCCTACCTGCCCAAGAGTCAGCTAACATATTTTATACATTGCACTTATAAAATGATCTGAATAAGTGGCAACACAATAATATATGAACAGTATATAGGTAAATGTCATTAATAACAAGAAGTAGTGCAATTAGAATCTTAACCTCTTCAGAGTTCCAATGCTGAGCCAGTGTCTGACAAAACCAAGGATCCAGTCCTGAAAAATGAGCCCACGTTGGTGGACCCCTGCACTTTCATGGATCCTGGTTGATACAGCTGATCCATAAAAAGTCTAATTTTTAAAATTTTCAACAGAAAATTTTTTTCCACAAAAAAAAAAAAAGTTCCCATTTTTCAACTAGCTCTATTCATTGGCTTTCATAGGGCTGTGGAAGGGCTCAGAGATCTGCTTATGCAGAGTCAGTTGGAGAACTGGGACCCAAAATTCTGGATCTCATCACCGCTGAACCGCAAGGATGTTAGGATCTGAACCCACCTATAAACATGATACTTTAAAGCCACAGAACCACCTGGAATGTTTTCTTCTTTACATGTAATTTTACTAATATCCCATTTTTGCAATTGTGTAACCAGCACTGATTAATAGTGAAATAGAAATTTCTAATTAAATGCACTAGATTTAATCAAAATATTACTGCTGATGTTTTAGACATTGACTAGAGGCATGTGGACACCCATTCTCCATTCATTCTAATGGGAATTGGGTGCTCAGATATCTTTGATTACTTTGAAAATTTTGGCCTAAATGTTTAAACAAGCCAGATAAGAGATCGCTGCCCTTCCCCGCAAAGCAAATAGTTCCTTTTTTAAAACATCATGAACTGTGCAGGAAAAAAGAGGAAACACCCAGGGGTAAAATGAGAAGTGCCTCCCAGGCAAAGGCAATGACATCAAAGTAAAGAGGTTAAAAATAAATGTTAGGAAAGCTCTGTGCACACGCATGAAATGTGGTTGGACATGAGCAAAGAAGTCACACTTGATAATGTAATCACTTTCGTTTTGCATTTACACCCGACACACAGAGCATGAGTTCATGCCTATTGAATCAATAGGAGTCTTCCCATTACATTTCAATGGACATAGGCTCAGGCTGTCAGGCTACAGCAGTGTGTGAACAGCAGTGCACACCAAAGTGCTGCACTGTAACTCCCTTGCATGGCTGCTCCAGGCATGAACTAAAAGGTTCCTAGTTCGCATTAATATAATCCTCTTCCAATTACATTAATGTCAACTAGGAACCTTTTAATTCACACCTGCAATGTTCACATGAGGGAGTTATAATGCAGCACTTTGGTGTGCATTGCTATTCACACAATCCTGTAGTCTGAGCTGTGGGGCTATGTAGACAGACCTCAGAGTGGCAATTCTTCAACAAAAAAACTTCAAAAAGAGATTCCAACGTGAAGCTGCAGAACTGGAATTAATTTGCAAACTAGATACCATCAGATTAGGCCTGAATAAAGACTGGGAGTGGTTGGGTCATTACAAAACCTAAACTTAATTTTCCTCAATACTAATTTTTCCCTACTGTTATTCACACCTTCTTGTCAACTGTCTGTAATGGGCCACTCTCTTATAGGGTGACCAGATGTGCCAATTTTATTGGGACTGTCCCGATATTTGCTTGTTTGTCCCGCGGCCCAACCAATGTTAGGTCGGGACACTGGACCAACCAGCAAGGCTCCCGCACACAGGCGGAGCCCGGAAGGGCTCTCGCTCCCCCCCCCCTCGCCCTGATTCCTCCCCCTCATTCCCCCATTGGATCCCTCTCCAAATCCCCGCCCCCATCCCCGCCCCCTCACTGCCCCATTGGCTCCCTCCCCAAATCCCCGCCTCTTCCCAAGCACGCCATGCCTGGGAGACACAGGGGAGCGCGGGGCCGGGGTGAGTGTGAGTCCAGCCTGGCCCCAAGCAGGCAGGACTCGGGCACGGTACCTGGATGGAGAGTAGGGGGGCGGCCCGCGGGGCCAGACAGCGGCTGTTCTCCCCACCTGGGCAGCGGGACTCGGGAGCAGCCGCTGCTGCATCTCCCACTGCCGCAGGGGGAGGAAGCTGCCAAGCACGTGGCGCTCGGCGGCTGTGGCTCTGGTGCCCGGGCCGGAACCCCCCGAGCCCGGGCCTGCTGCGGGGACCCAGCAGCGCGCATGCTGCGCCCAGCTCCTGGCCAGTCGCTTCTGGGCTGGCTGCCCAGCTGGTGCAATCCCGCGTGCGGCCCCACTCACCCTCACCCCTGCCCCATGCTCCCCTGCGGCTCCCGGGCCTCCCTCCAGTGCTTGCGGAGGGAGGAGGAATGGTGGTGGTGCGGGGGTGGTTGTTGTTTTTTTTCCTCTTCCCCCCCAAGTCCCGATATTTGACCTGGGTGATCTGGTCACCTACTCTCTTACCACTTCAAAAGTTATTTCCCCTCCCTTGGTATCCTGCTGTTAATTGATTTATCTCGTTAGACTGACTTAACACTTGGTAAAGCAACCCACATCCTTTCATGTATTTATATCTGCTCCTGTATTTTTCACTTCATACATCCGATGAAGTGGGCTCTAGACCACGAAAGCTTATGCCCAAATAAATTTGTTAGTCTCTAAGGTGCCACAAGGACTCCTCATTTTTTAACATATTCCCTTAGTTACACTTGTCAGGGACAAATGATACTTCCACCCTTCTATGTCTCCATTTAGCTCTCTGTGAAACAGGAATCTCCCAGGGATTTTATGAAGCTAATGTCATTGAATTTGGTGTACCGTATTTGGAGAGCCTTGGAGGGAAGGTGCTACCAGAGGGCAAGTGATCTGCTGGATTCAGTTTACAGACGCTCATTTTTACTACTGTGACACTTGTTTGAAATCTCAGAAATGTCTCATACCAGGAGAAGTGGTGCGCTTACCCCCAAAATAACCACATTTGCTTTGATTGCACAATGTTCATAGCTCTAGCAGTAAAAGTGCTGCTGTTATCACCACTTTTTTAACACATCTCCACTATAAAGGTAACCAATAACCAAGAGAGTTTATTTACATTGCATGGTTACGTGCATTTCTGCTCATTCTGTATTCCGTGCTCCCAGCTCCAATATGTTCTTTATGTATTTAGATAGGGTTACCATACGTCCGGTTTTTCCCGGACATGTCCGGCCTTTTGGTAATCAAACCCCCGTCCGGGGGAAATTTCCAAAAAGCTGAACATGTCCAGGAAAAATACTCCCAGCTTTGCCGGCATCCCTGACTTACCTTAGAGCGGGATCCGGCGACTGCTGCTGCTCCCTGACTCCTCAGCTCTGTAAGAGCCGAGCTGCCCGAGAGCTACCAGCTTCACGGTTTGCCGGGCAGCCCCCAGACCTCCAGACCCTGCATCCCTGGCGAGGCACTTCCCTTCCCGGGCTCCGGCTGCACTGGGGAAGCGCCCGGCCGGGGGCACAGAGGGTCTGGAGGTCTGAGGGCTGCCCTGCAAACCGTGAAGCCAGTAGCGCTCGGGCAGCTGTTTCACGTGGCTGGAAGGGAGGAGGGGGAATGCGGGGCGTTCAGGGGAGGGGGCGGAGGTGGGGTGGGGACTTTGGGGAAGGGGCGGAGTTGGGGAAGGGGCGGAGTTGGGGCGGGGAAGGGTGAGGGGCAGGGCCAGGGCCCCGTGGAGTGTCCTGTTTTTTAAAACCTTAAGTATGGTAACCCTAATTTAGAGCCTTATGCTAAGCCCTCTGAATTCACTTGAAATCTTTCCATTGACTTCAGTGGGCTTTGAATCATGCCCTCAATAACAAGCAACCCTCATGCAAAAAAGGTAGCTCTCTTCAGAACCATCATGATGCTAAGATGCGTGTGACAATTCAGTTACTTTAAGCTTAAGACCTACCAACTATGACATTAACACAGCAAATTTAAGCCAACATGACTCACTAGCACAGATTCTCTCAACTCTGAGGATTAGCCTGGATCAACTCTCACCCCACAGGACCAGGACTAGCCAGCATCCAACCCACTACATACTGCAAATTGGGGTGTGAACAGATGAAGCACTCCGCCAGGATCAGATAACGTACTTATTGCCTGCCATACATACAACAAGGGCTATAAAAGCTCTACAGCCAGCGGGGGGGGGGGGGGGGGGGGCGAGGGACCCCCCAAGTGCAGGCACTGCATAGGGCTATCCTGAGTGTCCTCATGCTGGAGCTGGTAGGATATGTGAAGGGCCACAGGGCACTTGCTCGGAGCAGGGCTGGGAACAGGAGGGCAGGCCCTGTAATCAGGGCCAGCTCCAGGCACCAGCCGACCAAGCACATGCTTGGGGCGGCACCTTGGAAGGGGCAGCCAATCTTGGGGTGGCGGGGGGCGCTTGGGGTTTTTTGGTGTTTGGTGGGGCGGTGCTCGAGGTTTTTTGTTTGTTTGTTTTTGTTTCAGCGGCGCGGGCAGTGGGGGAGGCGGGGGCCGGCGCGGCGCTCGGGGGGGCAGGGGTTGGCACAGCGCTCAGCGGGGGGCAGGGGTTTGGGTGGTGTGGCGCTTGGTGGGGGGTGGGGGGTTGGGCGGCCTGGCCCGGCGTTAGGGGCGGCCCGGCGCAGCCCGGCGCTTGGGGGAGGGGGGCTTTGGCAGCCCCGTGTGGCGCTCTGGGGAGGCGGGGGTTTTGGCGGCCGGCGCGGTGCTGGGAGGGGGTTTTGGTGGCGCGGCGCTCAGGGGGGACTGTGTTACGGTGGGACAGCGCTCTTTTTTTTTGCCTGGGGCAGCAAAAAAGTTAGAGCCGGCCCTACCTGTAATATACACCATTATGTGGGGGGGGGGGGCAGGAGGAGGGAGATGGCAGCTCCTGGTTGCGCTTTACCTTACACCAGGGGCCACATCAGTCTGTGGTAAGGTAAGAACAGATGATTTCAAATAATGGCTTAAAGCCGCTTTTACCTGCCCACCCCCTCCCTTCTCCTCTCTGGAACCGCTTGGACCATCCTGCATTTCTTGGAGGTGCAGCTCAGAATCCTGGCCTAAATATGTAACTCTCCTTCCATGTGAATGTATAATATCGAATCTAGTATTAACCGGGCCAGCTTTTTCATGGCTATTAACCCCTTCCCTATACCTTATGTGATTCTTATTAAGGCACATTGAGCTTGTATATGACCACTACGTTACTTTTATTTACACTTTACACAGTCGGGCAATCAGAGCCCACTGGAAGCTGCAGCCAGCACTGTATATTCCAGAAATCTACCTTCCAAAATGGAAGACAGCCCTGAGTTTCTGCAGCCGCGTCCCCACTACTTTACACGACAATGGGAGCGACTCCACACATACTATTTCTGATCTATGAAAGCGAAGGCCCAGTACTAAGCAGAGTAATGGGGGTGGCCCCTGGTATAAGGTAAAGCGCAACCATGAGTCAGGAACATTTGACAAGTTCAGCAATATTGACAACTGAAAGTGCCTCTTTACAAAATATTACGGATGATGACTTAATTGATGATTTTGTAAAGAAAAAGTGTAGGAAAAAAGCTATCTGAATAAATATTTTTTTTCAAATTGAATAAGTTTCTTCAGAGGAAGTTAACTTTTATTTTTCCATTCATGCATCATCTATACTTTTTATTTTTACACATTTTTCATGTTAGCGTAATGCACATACAAGCTTTCATCGAGACCAGAAGTTCTCAAACTGTGGTCTGAGAACTCCATTCAGGTGGACCAAGGAAAGGTTATGATTTTTTTTTAATAAAGCGCTCTCATCCAAAGCACTTTACAATACACGTTAACGGTACAAACAATATTTGGAAAGATCATTAAGTGGTCCGCTGAGACCCTCAGCCCTTTTCAAGTGGTCTGTGAAAAAAAGTTATATTACAAAAACAATCAAGGTACCTCACTTTATTTTCATTTACTTCCTATTACTTACAATATAGGAGGAGAATGAAAAAAAAAGAATGAAAAATGGGGGTCGGGAGAGATAAGAGAGAATGTTCTTTTTCTCGGCAGGGCCCTGTCGGGGGGCCCCAAAAATGAAGCTGAGTACAGGACCCCACTAACTCTAAATCCGCCACTGTGGGTTACGTAGTCCAGTCAGGGAGCCTGGCCTATAGATGACTATGGGAGCACAACACACCCAAACTGCAACTCCCTTGCGGCACCAGCATTGATCTAGTTTGTCAATTTTTCACTGACAAATTGAAATTTTCCAGGGGGTGGGAAAAAACATTTTCCAACTAGCTCTAGCAAGTAAACTATAAATACACACCCTTGCTCATCCCACCACAACTTTGATGTATATTAGTTGTTTTGTATTTGGGGTAAGGAAGACAGGAAATGAATCAGTTTAAACAAAAAAGAGGGAAATACTATTGCAACTACATGGACTTTCTTCTTTAATCACCGATATTTGTTCCTGTTTCAAATGTCATCAGACTCTTATTTTTATGACATTTTCCCAGCCAGGCTTTCTACAATGCTATGGCAGTAATAGCACTTCTTCATTCTACTGTACTTGTAACTGGGTGAGAAGCAGCATATTTGACTAATTAGGACCAGGGCACGTCGCAGAGAGAAATGTGTGTTTTCAGCATTGCCAATCCCAAGCATTCAAAAATCATGTCTCAGGCCCCAAAACCATGAGATTGTAAACATAATAAATTTGGGATTATGCTCCCAGCTTGCAAACAGAGAAGAGAGATAAAACCAAAAAATACTCTTGCTAGAAGGCCATAAAACTAGATTTCTTAAAATCCAGAACCTTAGCACAAGAACCCACAGCCAGACACACACGAAGCTGGCTGCTCTCTAAAGCGGGGCACAACTCACCCCACCTTACTCTAGACTGTCTGCCTGCAAAATGACTCTTCTAGGTCCAGACATGTCCATACAGATCCCGCTCACCAGCCTGCAAGCAGGACTAGGAAACCACCCCTATCTTGAAGTGACAACTTGCCATTGTTACAGTTTTCAATACACCACAAGGTTCTTTTTATTTGCCGTCCGCTGTTGAGCCTTTAGGTTAATGTTTTCAGGCTTTTACAAGGCAGCGAATCAGAGCTCGTGGGCATCACAGGAGGGCTCGAGTTTCTCCCCTTGGGAGACTTGCTCTGAGCAGGGGCCAATATCCAGTTACTCATGATAACATGGTGGTGTTTTGCACATTTTAAATGCCTACTTTTTACCACATACACACCTGGTGCTGCAGCTTACCACATCCTCTCACCAGCATGTTACCACTAATGCTACCACTGAGCTCCTTGCTCAATAACCTCATTGTAATCTGGGAACGGGCAGGGCTATATGATTTTGGGGTCCCCAGCACAGGTATTCTTAGAAACCTCCATGCTCTCTTTCCCTTAAATGTCCTCATTCTCCCTTCTTCCCTTTCAATATAAATCCCTTCAGTTTCTTTTCTGTCCTCCCTTTCATCTCTTTTCCTGTGGTTACTGTTTCCCCTATCTACAGCTGGGAAGGGGAAACAGCTGACTTCTCTCTTCCCTCCCCTCCATCCTCCATTTACATGCAGGAGAATCACAATAGATTGCCTCTTCCCCTCCCTTGACTCATGTGATGGCTGGAAGGGGGTCCAAGGCCTGGGCTTTTCCCAGAGAGGAGCAGCCGAAAGCATATTGACCTTTACTCTGCCTCAGATTAGGCAAAACATGTCACTTATTCACTAAAGCCATCCCATGAACCTGTTCTGAGCTCCACCCAGACAGAGCCAGTTGCAGGATCAGGACCTAAGACAGCAGCAGAGCCCTGTCACATTAATTGGGAGTCTCCTTTGAACTGGGCTTTGCCCTTCAGCCACAGATTTTAGGGCCCCAAGAGCCACCTCTGCACCAACCAGCCATGTTGTAAACTGGTGGTTATCGCAAGTCATCCAATGAACCAGGCCCTCCAGAATAGCATGCAGGCAGATCTGGTGAATCCTAATTATTTATGGTCTCTTATTCCTATTTAAATGAAAAAGCAAATGAACAACTAATAAATCCAATACACTCTTAAATTTATACTTTTTACCCAGTGTAAACTGTCCTGATTATTGATGGACTCCTGCAGAGTTTATTTAAAGTGCTCAGTAAATGGTCAATCAATACACTGGTGTAACTGTCAGGATCCCAACAAGCTCAGTCAGGGCCAAGGGTCAGACAGGGGCAAACCTGAGGCTGAGAGTAGCCAAGGAGTTTGTATTCAGGTACCAGGCCAGGGTCAATTCCAAGGGTCAGAGTCCGAGTCAAGTTTCAGGATCTGAGTCAGGAGGTGAAGTCCAAATCAAGCCGAGGGCAAAGCCAGGAATTCAGGAGCAGAAACAGTCATGGAAGCTACAGGAAAGCCACACTGTTGCCTGGAACACTTCCTGGAATGCCCCTTGGGTTTATATAGGGCAGGGAGCGAATCAGGTGCCATGAGGCTGCTGTCCATCAAAATCTTGAGGTGGAACTTCCCATGGTCTGTGTCCACAGTGGTCAAGGGAAGTGGAGCACAAGCTGGTTACAACAGTTTCTAGGTATCAGCCTGGAGATGTCAGCTGTCCCTAGCTCTTCAGGCCTGGATTCCAGACCTGTAGGGCCATATAACAGCTGAATGTTAGAACTTTATAAATATATATACAGGGTGCCCCAGCTGTGTCACTAGCGGCTGTTGCATCAGTTCTATTGATTTTAAGTAGAAATGAACCTGAGACATGTGATCAGGATTGAATCAGAATCCAAATGTTCTTCATGTGTGGGTGTGGGTGGGATTTAGGGTTTTGATCTGAGTCACATTTAGGCAACAATCTTAATCCAAACTTCCACAGAGTTCTGAGTGCTCTGGGAGTAGATCCAGGGTTTCAGTTCGGGCCCATCTCAAATTTTAAGATTACATTTTGCGAAGAAAACAGTCATATTTTTAATAAAAACATGCTTTATTATTTTCTCATTTCCAGTTTTGTTATTTCACATTGCAACATAAAATGCTGGAAGGAGTGATTCATTGAGTAGGACTCTTTCCTTCCAGGCAGTACAGAAGCAATGCCTTGGCAGGGGCACTGTGCTGTTGAAGGTGACATCTTTCAGCTGAGACAAAAATCCAAATCCCTGCCCACTTGTGCTTATTAAACAATGTAAGGGCCTTTTCATAAGAAAAGAGGAATTAATGTGTGTGCCCTGTTCAAATCCCAGTTCAAGTAATAGCATTGCATACCTAAAATTGCTTCTGTTCTGTTTCAATTGGACATAGTAGTCTTCTTCACTTCTTGTCCTAAAATATCGTGTTCTTATTCATTGACAAAGACATTTCCACCCCAAAAGTGACTGCATTTCAGCAGCAAAGGAAATCATGTCTCTATTAATGGCCTGGTCAATCCGGTTCAATGGTTTCATTGTTTGCATTTCAGTTTGTTACATTATGAAGCATTTTGGACTGTGAGGAAAGGTAACATAAAATTATAGGTTTTATGATTATTTTCTGGAGTTCAAGATTAAAAACAAGACCAAGTTTAAATTACTAAAGAACAAATTCTGACACTGGTCACATCTACACAACTCCCCTTGACTTCAGCCCATAGTTATTATTAAATTCCTAATACTGCCAATGAGGGTTTGGGGTTTTTAAATATAGACACACCCAAGCCTAGATGACTTGTATCTTGCAGACTAAGCGTTGACACATTTTGCAAAGTGAGAAAAGTGTTCCCACCAGCTGCATCTGTATTTGTTTGCATGTTTGAAATTTGATCTTGCACATTCCAAAACCGTGTGTCACTTAACTGCTGTCTCAACATGCCTGTCATTAAATGGGTCTAGCAATACTTACCCACTTCATAGACATGTTTTGGGGCTTGCTTAATTAATGTCTGCGAAGTGCTTTAGAGACCTTTAGGCAAACAATGCTACAGAAATGCAAAGATTCTATTCTGTTTTAGATAGAGTCTTATACCACCTTCAGTGTAGTACTTGAGCACCTTCCAGTGGTGCATTAAGTGACATGACTAACATCTGTCTCATGTGGATCATTCTCGCAGTGGTAGAATTGTATGCAATGTAGTGTTTTTGCTGTTGGGGGTGGGGGTTGTTTGTTTAAAATATGTGCACACTGCTCTGTGTTTATATTAGATAAGGCAGGTCGAAGACATGTAAATGGCACTTGGAATGATAGTGAGGTTCATTCCACACCAGCCCCCCAAAAAGCTCCATCTCCTCAGAGATGAGCTTTACCCTTATGGTAGGAAGTGCCACTGTGACTAAGGAAAGAAGTTGTCAAGCATGGTCCTTAACCCAGAGTTTTAGGTGATCTTCTAGATATGCTGGGCGTAAGCCACTGAGCACCTTGAAGATAAGGACCAAGACGTTGAACTTGACTCAATATTGTATGAGAAGATAGTGTAGAGAAAAGAGGCCAGATGTGATATGCACACTATAGCCAGTACTGTTGAGGAGATGTGCTGATGGCTTCATTCCCAGGAATATTGCATTGCTGTAGTCTAAGGGGAGTTGACAAAGGCATATATAGCCAAGGCCAGGTCATAGTTCCCCAGGATAAGAGGAAATCTCCTCACCAACTGGAAATGATAAAAAGCATTACTCATGGATGCCACTATGTGAGACATGAATGTCAGCAAGGAATCCAAGAGCACTCCTAAAGTACAGGCTGAATTGTGGGTGCATGCCTTCACCAAAGGAGGCTGCACTGTGTCTGTAAACTCTTCAAAATGTTTTCTTTTGCCCACTGTAGGCCTGGCTTGGCATGAGTATTAAACACAGGGAGGCCTTGTTTCTTGGACGACAGGATTAGGGAGGTAGCTAGAGCAGCAGCCTGAAAACAGAATGTTTGTGCTAGGATTAGTAAACGGGTCAGTGAGCTAAAAGACAGACTGTGTGTGCTAGCTAAGATAAGATGGGGAGCACCCAGGGAACCATTTACTAAGAACAAGATAACAGACAAGAGAGGTTGGGAGTGTAAAAATGAGGTAAACTTGACCATGGACAGTGTGTGGACAGAGCATGCTATACAGGAATTGTGTAGAACTGATGAATGAAATTGTTTTTAATTGTTCACTTTATTAATGTAACTTCATAAGTAAAGTTTTATGAATGAAACAATATTCATTCATAAAACCGGTTACCTCAATAACTGGCTAATTAACAATTAAGATGCTTGTTAAGAGCCATAGCTGTTCAGTCAGCTCCCTTTGTAAATTTCACTATCAATCCAATTCCTGCTTAAATCACTGAGACTTGCACTGTTTCAGTATTGTAACTTCTGTTCACCATTTATTACACTTGCCTACAGTGTAACTTCTGTTCAGTGTTTGCCATCCATTATACTTGTCTATATTGTAACTTCTGTTCACTGTTTGCCATATTGTAATTCAAACTCCATTTTAAAACGCTTACTCCATTTTGTGAGCTTGCTGCAACCTTCATTTTTGCAAACCCTGCTGTAATCTTATTAGTTTAGTTTAGATGTGTGAATGAGGTATGTATGGATGATGGAATCAACCTCCAGCCCCAGCCTGTCCTCATTAAATAGAGTTCAAACACCAACGGCTGAAGATGCAGACAAGAGCCCTAACAAAGTAAGAAGAATCCACCCTAAAAAGAAAAGGTACAATAAAAGGAAGATCAAAGCCCGGTCCGAGTCTGAAAGTCATGTCTGCAATTGACGGGTGATCAATCACCAAACCTGGAGGCAGCGTGACACAGCAAGACCTATAGACTCTGGATTCAAACTAAAGCCTACAAAAAGGATGGGTGAGATGGAAAACTTTGGAGGAGGGTAACATTCTGCTGCTAACATGGAAGGGCATCGGTGCATGCCCAACAGAGACCCAGCTCGTCCTTGTGCCCGGCTTTCCTGGCCAGTTAGCCGCCACAAGCTACAAACCCAAGCTGCAAACTCAAGCCACAGACTCAAGCAGGACTGGTAACTATGCAGCAGCTGCAGAACATCTGATGGATGTGTGTGTGTGTGTATGTGTGTGTGTGTGTAGGTATTAGGTATAATGTGTGTATAAGGATTAAGATATTAGTTATTGGTCATAAATCAAATTGTTATCATAATAAATGTGGCATCTTTATGTTGTCCCCTTTAATAAGATCCTGCTAGTTTTATTGGTATAACAATTGATTCCTGCAAAGTAACCAAGCCAATCCCAAAACACGATGCAAGGTCTGTGGGGAGAACAGGCTGTACAGGCACAGCTCCAATCCAGCCACAGAAATGTTGATATCTATGAGCAGATTGTTTGGGGCACAGAGCTGCATGTCATCCTGAGACAAAACCCCACCCCCAAGAACCCCAAGGATACTTCGGAGGAGCCTCTGTCAGTGGCTCCCTGCCATGAACAGCAAGGAGGAGTTAGTGGACGAGGAAGAGGAGGAGTATGGGGGACAGGTGAACAGGACATATTTTGACTCCAGCTCAGCGAGCCAGGATATGTTTTGACTCCAGCGCAGTCCAGCCAGTCTCTACAGTCCAGTAGGAGTGAGTCTGCTGCAGGAGAAGCAACCTCTGGCAAGTACGCAGTTTGTTTTGAAATTACTGGGATGGAACCCCCTAGGTAGAAGAACACATCTGTTGATTTACACTTTTTTACTTATGCAAGAAGAGACAGAGTTAGGCAGAGGAACACTGTATATGTGCACCAGGATGTTCCGTAAATCCCCCATAGATATCATGATGTAAGTTTCCTGGAGGTAGCCTGCAATTCTCGGCCGAAGGTTTCTGGGGAGGGCTGCCTTATTTCTTCCATCGCAGTAGGACACTTTCTCAAGCCACTCATTGATTACTTCAGCAGGAACCATTGCAGCATACACAGGCTAGTAGCATATGGTCCTGGGCAGCATCCTGACATCTGCAGGAGCTGTTCCCTTTCAGCCTCCGTTACCTTCAGGAGTGAGATATCAGCTAAAATCACCACCATCTGCGAAAAATGGTGCCTGTATTCAGTTCAATTGCCCTATACACATGTACTCATGAGCTATCCCCCCTCACATCCCCAATCCCCACAATGTCCAGAGCCATACTCACCATGACTGGTGCTGTATAAATCCCAAGGAGAGGTGAGACTGTAGCGCTTACACCTTGCGTGGATGAAGGGGAGTGAGTTCAGTATCCTAAGTTTCGATTTATCTTATGACTACACTGACAATGGTATCTCTGTATTGTATCTTCAGCAGTTGAAGATGTGGCCTTGAGGGTCTCTCCATCCACACCAGTGGAATGGCTGAGCCAGATAAGGAGGAGGAAGAGGATTTGGGATGGCGTGGTCCAAGACAGCCTGCAAGGCTCTACTGCTTCAGGTAACAAGCACAGGGCTTGGAGGATCACCGTCACAGACAGCATGGCCATATCACAAGATATGGTAGCTGGTGCTAACATCATTCACAAACAATATTAATAGATGCATTGGAGATATCAGCTCAAATCACCACCATCTGTGAAAAATGGTGCCTGTATTCAGTTCAATTGCCCTGTATGGTAGCTGGTGCTAACATCATTCACAAACAATATTACTAGATGCATTGGCAATGTTATATTACTACATACACAGCATTCACCACCGGGTTCATACAGGGCTGCAAAAGAGCAAGGATAGGCAGAGCACACTATATCAACGCACACTACACTTGCTCACTATTAAAATGGTCTTTCAAAGCCTCCCTGAGCCATATACCTCCACGCTGAGCTCTTCTTATAGTCGTGGTAACTGGCAACTCAAAATCAGCAGGCAGCTGCTCCACCTCTGCTCTCCACCTCAGCAGAAACTTTCCCCCTTTACTTCACAGATATATGCAGGACCTAGCAGACAGCTAACCATTTGGATATTTTTTTCAATGAGGTCCAATCTCATGAGTAGACAGCACAGCAAGCCTTCAAACGACCAAAGGCACATTCAACTGTCATTCTGTATGTCCTCAGCATCTAGTTGAACCGCTCCTTGGTGCTGCTGTGGTGGCCTGTGTACAGCTTCATGAGCTATGGGAGCAAGGGGTAGGCTGGGTCTCCCAGGATCACTATTGGCATTTCAACATCACCAATGGTAATCTGCCAGTCTGTTACCTGCACACTCGGAGGCATCCCACTTTTACCCTTCTATGCGCTCAAGGTGTAACCCGGTTAATTTAGGCACCCCGACCCTTTCCCAATTCCCAGGGTTCAGGGACACCCAGACCCAGTGTGATGTCGCACTCTATATGATTTCATGAAAATATGCTAATGAGTGTGAATATAATGTAACTGGAATATGCTTCATGCAAAAGGTCTCTTGTAAGGTATCATTACAAAGCTGATAATCTACTGAGTGTGATCATCCTATTTGTATGAATGTATCATTCTTGTACCTGAAACTAGAAATATGAAATATAACTCTGAGGGCCTATTGTAATTATGCAAAGTGTGGGCCATTAATGGTGGTTTGGAATCTTGATGGCTCCCATTAACCAGGACAATTGACTGTAGATGGCTCTGTTTTACCTGTAAGTCTTCCTGTATAACTGTGTGCTGGCAAGTGGGTAATGTAGTCTTACAGTGACATGTGATCATGTTGTAGAGAAATCTCTGTATTTAACTATCTCTATAAATCTTTATGACATTGCATCTTGCATGATGTTATTTTGTATTTCATATGACTTGGCATTGTGCCTCTCTATTTTCATACAACTTTGTATTAGATCCCTATATAGAAAATTGGTAGAAAACTTTGTATCAAATGTTATAGCCCCTAAGGATAGTATAGTTAAAGTAAAAGAAACATGTGCCTTTTTGCTAGAAGTAGAATAAGATCTTCCCCCCCACTCTGTAATCAATTGCCCTATTGACTGAATGAGGTGTGAATGAGTGAGGCTTGGAAGACACCCACCTCCAGACAGCTACAACAGTTGGAGAGCGAATGGGAGCCAGAGCCAAGGACAATACAAGTTGTCAAGTGGGCTCAATAAAGAAGAGCAGACATATTGATGGCCTCAGGGATTAGAAGCAAGCACCTTCTTTAGAAAACACCCTCTTTGAGCAGCATTGGGACAACACCTAGAGAAAAGCAGCACAAAGACCAACGGACACAGACCCAGATTTTGAATCTGGTATAGATTTGCATAAGAGGGAAGCTGCTATAAAAGTGAGGTGTCTTGCAGAAGGACCCCGGGTCTCGTCTTGTCACCATCGGAGCATCGATCCGGATCGGCAGAAGCCCGGCTCCACCCCTCCCCCATCTAACTCACCTGGCCAGTGCAGTTAAGGGGAGCAACTAGTTGGTAACAACAGCAAAACGGAGTGTGTTTGTGTCTGTGTGTGTGTGTGAATGCATGACTGTGATATATATATCTCATATGCATATCATAGAGTATTAATTGATACCTGTATTACTAATAAATGTGGCGTTTTGCCTTAATCCCCCTGAAAAGATCCTGTATAGTACTTTGAGTACAACAATGTCACCTGAACTGGAATCCATCTTTAACATGGTGTTTTTCCATTTAGAAGGAGGGGCGGGAACCCAGAGAGGGACAAGAATTCCCGCCTTATGCAAAAGATATATAAGTGGGTGGAACAGAACAAAGGGGGCAGCCATCATGATAAATCCTCTAGCTATCACCTGAGCTGGAACAAGGGCTGTACCAGGGGAAAAGATTGTGCCCAGACTAGGAAGGCATCCAGTCTGTGCAAAAAAACTTATTGAAACATCTCTGAGGGTGAGATTTTATCTGTATTCAGTTTTATTACTGTACTAGGCTTAGACTTGTGTGTTTTATTTTATTTTGCTTGGTAATTCACTTTGTTCTGTCTGTTACTATTTGGAACCACTTAAATCCTGATTTTTGTATTTAATAAAATCACATTTTACTTATTAATTTACCCAGAGTATGTATTAATACCTGGGGGAAGGGGAGCAAACAGCTGTGCATATCTCTCTATCAGTGTTATAGAGGGTGAACAATTTATGAGTTTACCCTGTATAAGCTTTATACAGGGTAAAAAGATTTATTTGGGGTTTGGACCCCATTGGGAGTTGGACATTTGAGTGTTAAAGACAGGAACACTTCTTAAGCTGCTTTCAGTTAAGCCTGCAGCTTTGGGACACATGGTTCAGACCCTGGGTCTGTGTTGGAGCAGACTGGCGTGTCTGGCTCAACAAGACAGGGTGCTGGAGTCCCAGGCTGGCAGGGAAAGCAAGGGCAGTAGTAGTCTTGGCACATCAGTTGGCAGCCCCCGGGGGTTTCTGTGATCCAACCCGTCACACCCAGTTTCTAGGGCTCAGGGTGTAACCTGGTAAATTTAAGTACCCACCCTTATCCAGTTCCTTGGGCTCAGGTCATAATCTTCTGTGGGTTTGTGGGGCCTTTTTACCAGTGAAAGAGCCTTACACCGTAATATCCTTTATCTCTATCTATTAACAGTCACCAAAACAGAATACACGCACTAAATATACAATGCTCCCCACTCCCAATAAGACAGATGAACATTTCCTGGTGGCCAGTCAGGATCAGGTCATCCGTGGTTCCTCCAACTTCTGCACAATATGGTTGGCAAGGTGTTAAGGTCTGGTAGTTCTGATCTTGTGTCCTGGAATTAGGTTTCAAAGAACTTCCTTTTGGACCCCAGGTTATTTAGTCAAACTTGAGTCCTGCTTAGCTGTACCTTAACCAATCATTTTAAACTAAAGTGCAATAAAACAGTATTTTTCACCAATCCTAGCCCATCACAAAACAATTCTTTAACCAGTCAGACCCCACCACCTTGGTTGATTTAAATCTTGCAAAATTAGTTATGCAACAGACAGGAAACCAGACAGAGACCAGACAGAGAAACAGCAGAGAAGTGGGGACCATAACAGCAAAACAATACAAATATAGATTTCACAATCACAATGGCTGATAAGAGGTTTCTTGCCAGACAGGATGCTATCAAACAAAGTTTTCTTTAAAGATCTTAAGCTCTGTTTCTTTATCTGGCGATGGCATATACTATTAGGACAGGATCGCCTTCTTAACAGTCTGATATGACATTGTTTCAATGTAATTTAGATGGAATGTGAGGATGTGACTTTCTCCTTCTTAGCTCATGGCTACTGCTGCCCTAATGTGGCTGTTGCTGTTTACTAAAGAAAAAGGCCTCAGACCCCACAGTCAGGAAAGAAAGTCCTTGCTTGTGGCTTTCTGAACAGTAACGTCTTCTTAAAGTTGCACGCATCACGCTCCTTCCCTAACCAGCCCATACTGAGGTCAGTGAAGCATCCCTGAGGATCCACCAGCACTTGCATTATCATAGAAAATGGTACACTTCTACCCCAATATAACACGACCCGATATAACACCAATTTGGATATAACGCAGTAAAGCAGTGCTCCGGGGGGGCGGGGCTGCGCACTCCGGCGGATCCAAGCAAGTTCGATATAATGCAGTTTCATCTATAACGCAGTAAGATTTTTTGGCTCGCGAGGACAGCGTTATATTGGGGTTGAGGTGTATCTGGCTGCTAATCTGGCTCTCCCATAGAAAAGTAGCCCTTTCTGTTGATGTACTCTGTGCCAAAATGGGGATGTGCATGCCATCTATTGCCCCACTGCAGTTTGGGAACTCCATGTTGCTGAAAAACCATCCACTATGTCCTGCATATCAGGATGCAATTAATGGCCCTAAACACTGCATCACAACAGCCCATGTGGTGAATTTTCAAAATCCAAATTGATTCCTGACTGATCAGTAGCAATCTGGCATTGCAAGTTTCCACAGTGCGATCACCATTCACTTCTCTATTGTCAGGGCAGATCTCGCTTTGGTGTTGCTGCACTGGAAGGGTTGGGGCGATTTTGACACACATGTCCAGGAATGCGGCCTTGTGCATCCGAAAGTTCTGCAGCCGCTGCTTATCATCCCACACCTGTATGACAATGCGGTCCCATCAGTCAGTGCTTGTTTCTCAGGCCCAGAACCGTTAATCCACCATCTGAAGCTGCTTGTGAATACCACCAACAACCCTGAATTGTTTCTATGTCCTACCGCAATCTAACCTCTAAGGAATCAATATGTTTCCCACAGCTCCTCTTGCAGGTCTGTAAATATTGCAGGATCGGGGGGCCCATGCTCGCAACACTCATGACAATAGTGCAGAGCTGTGCAGGCTCCATGCTTCTGTCGGAGATGACAAACAGTGAGAAGAGACACATGGCTGTGTGGGATTTTGAAAAGAAGAATGAAATATTATGTGGTGCAGATGCAATTATAGGATGAAGAACACTGCATTATGGGAAGTTGAACCCATGCTTCCAGTCATCTACTTGTTTCAGCCCCATGAGGTCTTGCAAAAACTTCCCAAAACACCCTGCTCTGGATGGGAGCAAGCTGCACAGTGGGATAGCTACTCATGGTGCACTGCACTCTACATTGACACAAGCTCTCCTGGTGAGGACATGCACCACCAACACAAGAAGTGTAGTGTGGACATGCACAAGTGATGTAATAACTGCGGCAGCTGAATGTCAACATAACTTAGGTTGACATAATTTTGTAATGCAGATATTGCCTGAGTTTGGGCTGACCAAGGATTAGAGTAGTCAGGTGTGGCAGCCTTCTGCCAGGAAACACATCAGAGCTCCACTCCACCAGACTGAACCTCATAGCCGAGCCCCTGGAAACACATGGGAGCCAAGGGTGACAACTCACTGTGGCCAGCAGAAGAGACTCCAGAGATGGAGCAGAGGAGGGACCCCAAGTCCAAGTCGAGACGATGTTTGAATGACTGGAGCAAAGGTAGGAAGTGACCCAGGCAGCACGCTTAGGGTTATCAGGACCTGAGCAAGGGCCACTGTTTCGAAGGGCCCTGGGTTGGAACCTGGTGGAATAGGGTGAGCCCGGGGTTCCTCTATCTTCCCCCCTCACCCACTACCCAGAACTGCAACTGCCAGGGAAATTGACCTTTGGACTCTTGCTATTAGGCGTTACACCCCAGAGTATATCCATTAGGTGGTAATGGCCAGCCCGGAGAACACAGCCAACTCCCCGACACATGATGGAGAACATGGGTGTGACCATGGGCAGTGCATATAATAGGCTGGGGAAGGCTGTGCCTCTCCAAACAGCCCTGTGTGGCCCCATCCATGCTCCGCCCTGAGGTCCCTTCCTGCTGCTAGTTGGCCCCAGCCCAGGCAGACTGCTCCTCTTCCAGGAAGCCTGTTGGGGCTGGGGCTGGGGCTGGGGCTGGGACTAGGGGGGCTGGGACGTGGGGTGGCTGGGACAGCCCAGCACTCCAGGGCTAGGGGGAAGGAGGGCCACCTGCCGGGTGCTCCAGGTTTTGGGGGCAGGGCTGTGCACCGCCCACCCACCCGGTGCTCTGGGGTTTGTGGGCGGCGGGGGGGGGACTATGTGCTGCCCGTCAGGTGCTCTGGGGCTGGAGGCACTCAGGTGACCTGGGGCTGGGGGAAGGGGGCAGAGTCGTGGGGGGGGGCTAGCGGCCGGGGAGAGGGGGAACCTCTGGGCTTCGGGGGACATGGGGGAAGGGAAGGGGCCTCAGGCAGAAGGGGTGGGCCAGGCTGGGGACTAGCCTCCCCGAGCCAGTGATTCACCCACCGCCCATGAGTGTGATGGGTGCACTCACCTCTTTTGAGCGCCTACTGTCAGCTGGGTGCAAACCTGCACTCTCTGCTCACATGCTCCCTGTTGGCTGTTGCTCTCATTAGGTAGGACTTCAGTGGCTCAGCCTCTGGCTAAGTCATACACAGTCTAAAATGGATGAACCCCTTCCAGGGTAACAAAGGTCCAACAAGGACTAGCACCATGCCCTTGTTGGTGTCTGCAGTTGTGTTTCTGGGCTTAGTTCTCAGCCACTTCTGGGCTAGCTTTAAGTCTGTCACTGCCCTGTTTTTAAGCACTGCCCCGAGGGCTCTCTCCCTGGAGGCTCTTCGTCCTCAGTGGTTGTCTGGTATCATGTTTAAGTTCTAGCCCCTTTCTTGGGCTTTTAGTACTGAGTCTTATCCCCTTCTTGGGGCTTAGGTCACTTCCACAGTGGCCAGTGGGGGAACATGGACCGGCCCACTACTCTGGGTCCTGACCCAGGAACCCTACAAATAGCAGCGCCATGCTGCTTCCCTTAAGTCCAATGCTGCTATTCCCTGGGCCACTTCCCACATAGGCCTTTCCCTTTACCCGTACTTCAGGGTTCTCTGTCTGTTTCCTGTTTGAGCCAGGTCTCTCTCAGGTCTCTTTACGGTGGAAGTTTGAAGCCTTCCAGTTGTTGTACTTAAAGTACTGCACAGGATCTTTTCAGGGGGAATAAGACAAAACGCCACATTTACTAGCAATACATGTATTCATTAACACTGTATCATATGCATATAATATATTACACTTACACTCATACACACACACAAACACACTCCGTCTTGTTGTTACCAATTAGTTGCTCCCCTTAACTTCACTGGCCAGGTGAGTTAGATGGGGGAGGGGGTGGAGCCGGGCTTCTGCCGATCCGGATCGATGCTCCCATGTTGACAAGACGAGACCCGGGGTCCTCTGCAAGACACTTCACTTTTATAGCAGCTTTCCTCTTATGCAAATCTATACCAGATTCAAACTCTGTGTCTGTGTCCATTGGTCCTTTGTGCTGCTTTCTTTTGAGTGTTGTCCCAATGCTGCAAAGAGGGTGTTTCCAAA